>NW_010332045.1:14534-33759 GCF_000700745.2 Antrostomus carolinensis
CACCAGTTAATTATCTAGCAGTAAAATCTATTTTGTCAGTGAAATCATGACCTAAGGAAAGCACAATAAATACTCAGAGCTACAGAGAGAAAGAGAAAGAGAAAAAGAAAAAAGAAAGGAGGCCCAATGCAAGCACCCACTGTGCTGCTCCTTCAGGAACCTTCCTGTTCCTCACCCAATCTCTCTGATCCTGCTGCTGCAGAGCCAGTTCCTTCCCTTCTTACTGGAGGGGCAAAGGGTCTGGACAGAACTGCTCTCCCTAGCTAGCAGTTTTTCCTCTCTTCCACAACAATAAGGGAGAGAAGAAGAGAGTTGCCTTATACCAGGGTCAGGAGGTCCTGAGACAGAACTTGGAGGTAAGGAAGATTCTACTAGGGGTCACCAAAGGCAGAGGGCAACCCAGCACTCCCTGCAATAATAATTCAAGTGCTTCAAAGTTTGTATTTATGTCATGATTTTTTAGTCACCTTCACTAACCCAGCTTCTCATCCATTTCCAAAAGACAAGGACTATTTTTAAACAAAAGCTTGAGTAAGCAGTGATAGTTCTAGAATTATTAATACGTTTAACATGCAAAAAGAAGTCTATTATTAGGTTAGCCTGACAGTCCATCACTCTCTCACACACCTCCCCAGACCCACACATTCCTCTTCTCTTTTTAATTACTGGCACATGTACTGGGTTTTGGTTTTTTCCCCCCTCTTCCTTCCCTGGAATTACTTTGCTCCAAAAATTAAGTATCGAATGCAAGTCTTCAGCGTACTCTTTATCAAGTTCTTACACAGAGAACATGTGTTTTAAGACATTTTAACACTTGCCTTAGTGAGGTGTTCATACTAGTACTTCCCACAGTGTGATATGCAGTGTGTCATGCTTTTTGCAAGTTTATTTTCTTCTATAAAATTCCTACTGCTGGGAATGCAATTTTTTTTAAGAACACAAAAAGGTTGAAAACTATATTATGAGATGGCAGCACATCTTTCACAAGCATTTCAGAGCAGAAAAATTAAGAAAAACTTTGTGCTTGAACCACACATAAAACTTAACACCTTTACAGTCACATTATCCATCTCCAATAATGCAACCAACAGAAACCTCAGACTCTCTGCTTGCGCTTTCCCAAATGTACTATATTTCACTCACCAAATGTTTTATCCAAGCTATGTAAGGAAAAATAAAAACCAGAATCAACTTTCCTTTATAATCTCAGTTCCCAACAGAAGAACATAAATTAATCATAAAGCCCTGAATTAAGAGTCAGAAATCCTAGGAATTAGAGAACGTTTCATCACACAGTTGTACAAGAGGCTGGTTTTGAGACACCCACTGTTCCTGTCCAAGTAAGCAACTGAGAAAGGGAGAAATGCATGTGGAGAAGCCTCACTTGAACAGGCAAGAAACTACTAAGCAGGGTACTCTCTGAAAGGGCTGCACAGATGTTGAATTTACTTCCTTGTGCTTTCAAAAAGCTCAAATTAGGTGGCCTTCACTGAATGCTGTAATGCTCATCTCTTTTCGCTGGCACCTGTAAACAGGGTAAGAAATCACTGAAGGACAGGATAAAAGCTACAAATTAAGCTGTCAGATCTGCATGTGGTATGTTTTAATAAATTGTACAGCTGCACTTTTAGGATATTATTTGTGATACACTTTTAAATTGCATTAACAGCACTGTCAGTATATGCACAGATAACTACCCTTAAGGCTTATATAAATAAAAGTAAACAGACATTTTATTTTCAGCTTCAAAACAATTGCAAAAGCTACTAATAAATACTTTGACAAGTGGTTTACATTCAAAAATTATCTAACAAAGTATAATTTTTTCATATTAGATGTCAAAAATCTGAAGCATTTCTTAGGAAGTAGGGAACTAAGTGCATTCGAAGAATGAAAAAGAACTGAATTTTCCCAAAAGAAAAGATTGCAATCACCATCTGCTTAGCATCACTCTAGAAGGAACTTTTGCCCATCTCACCAATGACTGTATTTTCACTTCTTCAGTCCTTCATGAACACCGAAGACACAGAGCATAATTTTCTCTAATGGAAGTAACCAACCAAGTTCCATAAGCCAGAAGTAATCATCAATCATACCGAAATGCAGACTCAGAAATCACTTACATTTGTGGTGCTGAAATAGGACTAGGAGTATCCAAGTCAAACTGAGAACTCTATTCTGCTTCAGTGGCTGCGTACTGTCTTCTTGTTGTGAAGATTAAAAATGTATACACCTCTTGCTTCACATACAGAATCTTACAGATAGAGGAAAAGATCAAGTTCAAGAAAACAGCCAAAAGCTCATGAAAAAATAGATATTTAAGATACTATAAAAATTATTTTTAAACTGTGAGGAATTATTATTTCATTATAAAAAAAAAACACAAAAAACAAACATGTTTCATGTTTCTGTGACTTCCCAGAGAACTTTATTCCAAGGCCATTATTACTGATGGCTTAGGCAAAATGGTAAAGGGGTAGTGAATTTTGTATTTAAAACCCAAGAAACTAGTGGACACGCTTGAGAGGTGGGCCTGTGCAAACCTCATGAAGTTCAACAAGGCCAAATGAAAGGTCCTGCACCTGGGTCAGTGCAAACCCAAGCACAAATACAGGGTGGGCAGAGAATGGATCAAGAACATCCCTGAGGAAAAGGACTTGGGGGTGCTGGTGGACAAGAAGCTCAACGTGAGCCAGCAATGTGCGCTTGCAGTCCAGATCACCAACCATGTCCTGGGCTGCATCAAAAGAAGTGTGGACAGAAGGTCGAGGGACGTGATTCTGCCCCTCTGCTCTCATGAGACTCCAACCTGGCGTACTGCATCCAGTTCTGGAGCCCCCAACACAAGAAAGACATGGACCTGTTAGAACAAGTCCAGAAGAGGGCCACTAGGATGATCCAAAGACTGGAACACCTCTCCCATGAAGACAGGCTGAGAGAGTTGGGGCTGTTCAGCCTGGAGAAGACAAGGCTCCAGGGAGACCTTACAGTGACCCTCCAGTAGCTTAAGGGGACCTTCAGTAAAGCTGGGAAGGGACTTTTTACAAAGGCAGGTAGTGACAGAACAAGGGGCAATGATTATTTACTGGACGAGAGTAGATTTAGATAAGATGTTAGGAAGAAATTCTTCACTGTGAGGGTGGTCAGACACTGGAACAGGTTGCCTAAGGAAGTTGTAGATGTCCCTTCCCTGGAAGTGATCAAGGCCAGGCTGGATGAGGCTTTGAGCAACCTGATCTAGTGGAAGGTGTCCCTGCTCACGGCAGGGGTGTTGGAACTAGATGATCTTCAAAGTCCCTTCCCTTCCACGTGATTCTATTATTCTATGCCACGTGACTTTCAACATTACTAAAAGCAAAGTATTGCCCATGGAGAAGAAAACAACTACAACACAATAAGCACAGTACTGAGCTCTAGCTTAGTTATTCATGAAAAACATGCAGTCATGTGGTTATTTTCTGGACACTAAATCATGGCTCAGTAGCAGTTCAAATCACACAAGGAATACTAGGATCTGTTTTCAAAAGAATACAAGATACAACATTGGAAAGCTATGCAAATTGAATCAGAATTACTAACCAATGGTGCTGCTATAAAGAACTTTTAGTTATAAAAGGTAAAAATGTTTAATTTTTAATGCAGACTTTCACCACAGGTCACCGTGCAGCACAGGAACAAGTTCCCTAAAGTGGCTGCAGAATCTCCATCCTTGGACTTCTTCAAAGTGCAGCTAGACAAAGCTAGAGCTCACTTGATCTGAAGTCCTTCTTGGAGCAAGAGCTTGAATTAAGCTTTCAGAGATGTCTTCCAATAAACCTTTCTGTTATTTCAAGAACTCAGTCCAATTTGCAACTCTACATTACATTCTAATATGCAAACATATAGGCCTTGTTTTAAATATCCTAAAATTATGCTGCCTTCAGTTAATGCATTTTACTCATATTTCCATGTTCAGCATATATGCACACACACACACACACACATATATACACACACACATATATACACACACACACACTTTTACTTCCAGAGGTTTAAATTCAACCGGAATTATGGCACAACTTCACAGATGATGCTGTCAGCCCTTTAGGTCAGTGTTTTGTTTGTTTTCTTCCATACCTTGAAGCAAAAGTTATTTAGCTTCTATAAATTGATTTGGTAATCCTTTAGCAAATAACTTAATTAACATACACAGTTTTCATTTAAGTACAAGAGAAATTAAAAGTCAGTTGCTGATACTGGTAAAGAGAGATAATGATACCAAATCCCAGTTCAGAATACACCTAATACTTCTAGGTGGTAGGTTTTCCATGTTTCCGAGAGCATGACGTGCTGTGGTTTGTACTGCTGCCTCAGCACAGGTTCAAGGGATGTGCCTTCAAATGTTACTATTCTTTTATAGTTTAATGCCCTGGTTTACTAACTTGCCTAAGACATACAGCAAACAGTTGATACTTATGTGACCTCTGTGTAACCAAGCTGATTACATGACAGATTACAGAGCTCAGCTCTCTATAAAAAGCCAGATAAGAATTAACCACAACCAGCTCTGAGCATATACAACACAACTAATGAAGTAGTAATTTACTGTACAGGAACTTAGTACGTATTTTCATCAACTAATGACTTGGGAAGGAGCTGAGAATCAATAATGGCTCCAATACTGAAACAGATCTGCAAGAAACTATCACACAGATAAACGTAGGCAATTGAGTCTTTGTATTACTGATATTGATCCCCCCCACACCAAATCAGTCACAACAAGTTCTAAGCGTTATGTAACCACTTTTAAGAATCTGAATGCGATTTTGCAATTGATATTCAGAGATTTTATTTGGCTGGGTTCTTTAAGGTTACTTTGCTCAACACCTGGCAGGAACATCACAATTCACTCCAGTTTACTAACACCATCAGTCATCCAAATTTAAGATCCAGCCACCAAGTAGTTGACTAAATTGTGGAAGCCTGCACTTTGGTGGCACAGAGCACCCCTAAAATCACCCTTTCTGATGGCTCTCATTGGAAGTCAGCATTGAAAAACTTGACTAGACACAAACTCTTCACTCACAGAAACCAGTCTCTTATTTAAGACAGGCACAAAAGAAAGGCAGGATTAGAGTTAGGATGTGAAGAAAGATGACAGTAAGGCCATTAGATATTATCAGTAGTAACCTGATGACATAAAAATGACATTAAAAAAAAGAAGACTTGGCTGGGTATAAAATACCACGAATTTCAAGTCCTTATCTTGCTGTTAAATTTTAGGTTGTATCTTCATAAGCATATATTTGTCAATATGTAGTTCAAGAATGACCTTGGTTATTTTATTTTTTAATCAATATAGTACTGTTTCTCTTTTCTTCCTGCACTCAAACGTATGTTACTGTGTTCTAAATTCATGCAATTTATAACTATGTTTTTGCGGATTATAAAATACAGCAATTACAGTGTTTATGCTAAATTGTTATTGCAAGGTACAAAGTGAGGCTGTGATGCTTCTGGCATTCCACTGCACAGAAAAGCCAAGTCTACCATCAGACAACAACTAGTTCTTTGCTGAAACAAAAGGAAATATTGAACCATGAAGCATAGCAACAAGAAGTAAATTCCATTAATCATACCAAAATTCAGACAAAAGAAAAGCAGCTCCAACATAAATAAACATGAGTTAATCATCATTTTTTTCCTTATAAAACAAACATTAAAGTATTTGTTATTTCTGAAGTCTATTTTTTTTTCTTTTTAGAAATATTTCCTAATAATAAAAATCAACATTTTTATTTCAGTCTTCTGAACCTCAGAACTAATACTGGGGAAGTAACTGAGCTGAATATCAACACTGGAAAAAAGTCTGCAAAACCATAATACATGTTTTTTTGAGATTTCACCTTACCAATGACAGCTACAAATCTATAGATCCTCTCCTCCTTTCCAGCCTGCCTCTGTTTTGTCCATTTGTCTTCAAATAGTGACACTGTAAATCTAGCCATTATTTGTCAGCATTTTTAATTAACCCATGAGAATGATGTGTTTCCTCATTTATCTAAAATAACTGAAGCCATAAGATAAGCACACATAGCACTTTTAATGGGGGAAGTGTTCATTTCTGTTTCTTTCCCTTCCCTATCTTCCTCCTTCCCACAAATCTAAACAGTTCTTACTCTCAAACTGAAGGACTGCAGAAAAATTTAAGCTGATCTCATGTAATAATATGCAAGAAGGCATGTGAGATACTAGGGCTTACAACCAAAATATGACAAAACAGTTTTCAAAGGGACAATTCACGATAGACTCAGAGAAAAGATCCACAATATAAATAAATTTCATTGAGAGTACACCATTCTCCATGTTACTGCAGTATTATTACGCTTGAACATAGAGGATTTATATGCTAGCCTTTAAATCATATAGTAATTTCTCTATTCAACTCTATTTTTATTTTCAGTATTGGTCTCTAATGTCACACATAAATTCTATAAGTAAAATACTTCCCCAAATATACTTTGTAGAGGTAGGTGCAGAAGTAAGTATAAAAGTCAGGTGCTCCTTGACCACACCTTGACCATTACCACCCTTAAAGTACTATAAACACCTATGAGAGGAGAGCATTGCTTTTAAATATTTGAAGTCTTGAATTTCCTGGGCTCCTCTTTTTAATGGTAACGCCCCGCTCCGCTCCCAACTCTTTTAGCCTCTCTCTACAAGGTCATGCTGTTTTCTAGTTCTCTACTTAGACTTCTTTTTCTCTCTTCCCTTCTCTCCACACATACACCTTTCATAAAGTGCTGCACCCAAACTGGACACTAACTCCAGCTAATGCCTTACAGCACTGACCAAAGTGAAAGAACATTTTCAGGTATCTTACAAACACCATGCCTGATTAACAACCACAACACTATTTTTCTCTACCCCATTCAACAGCATGACACTGCATCATACTCTGCATGGTGTGTAACAAAGTAAAATAAAAAAAAATCCTCAAAATAATTTTCTGCAGAACTCCTGCTTATAAACTCTACGATACGCAGGTGACTAATCCTACCTACACACCAAAAATAATCTGCATTAAACCTACTGAAATACATTGTCTTTGCTTCCCTTCCAATCTGCACCTTTTTCAAAGTTCATTTTAAATTCTGAAGACCTGCTGCTTAAATGCTTGCAACCCTTCAGGTTAGATACTGTCTTATACTGCAAGCAATCCCCCATCTCACAAGCAACTGTGTCTGTTGTATATAAACTACATTTTTTCTTAAGTATCTTAAAAAAATCTCCAAAAGCTTTACTAAAGATACAAGACAGTACTGCATTTTCCTTGTCAAAACTTGTCATATCTTGTTTCTTAAATTTCTGCTTGTGCTTGCTTATCATCCTACTATGTTTGTTTATAATAACAGTGAAAAATTATCAAACTGTTTACAGAACAGTCTTAGCCCAAGTGCTTTAAAATTCTCACTTTTACATGAAAAAAAAAAAAATCTAAAGGAGCAGTAACAATGGCTAAGCCCATGAATCTTTTCTACTGCTGTTTCTCTGCTGCCACATTTACAAAGTATGAAGTGTGAATCACTTAATTTTTCATATAGACAAAAGCAGGCATATTGGAGATAATCTTGTTACCCACCTACAGGCCAACAATTTCAACCTAATCCTGGAGGGAGATAATCCAGATGAATAGAATAAAGATGTAAAATGAGAAAAGAGGAGTACTTCATACAGTAAGACCCCTACCTTAACCTGTTCCTTGTGATACTTCTATTATAGAGTGAGATAAAGAATTACCTTCTGGAAGGAAAAGCCTACTTCTCATCCCTAATTAAAGCAAGTTTAGAGAAAATTAAAAAAAAAAAAACAAAAAAAAAACAAACAACAAAACCCACCCCACAAAACATTTACCAACTTTTCTCTCAAAAGATTTATCCTACTGTTCAGATTTCTGAGAACATACTGTCTTTTAAACTTTCTCTCTGTACTAATTACTAGTGGCTGGACCATTACAGTATACTAAGTGCCAGCATTCAAGCATGGCATCTGAAACTCACCTGGATGTCAGTTTACAGTACGTCTTGCAGTGTCTACAGTCCTCACATGACATCCTGGACCACAGGTCACAACATCTTTCATTTAAATGTTGCCAGTTACTACTCATGTCCTATGTCAGAGGAAAGTGAAGAGACATGAACTGTAACTTGTTCCTGGACATGACACTGACTCAGTGACAGACACCTTACCGATACTTCCATATTCAATGACTCAGTCATGTGGAATCTTAAGGTGAAAAGAAGATTTACTTTCTACAAGGATAGGTTCTCAAAGACATTGCCTCACAGTGGGGAAGCTTCTCATCAACAACTACTAGAGGCATTAATTGCATAGTTTGCATTCAAGCTACCTAATACAGATATTAGACACAGGTAGAAATTCCTATAAATAGGCCAGATTTGTTCTCCTGAGACAGCACGCACTGATTCGAGATGAGTTACAAAGGTTAACCTACACATGATTTGGCATCAGAACTTGGATGTGGGCTGTTCTTGTTGTGGGATGGCAGCCAAGTAGATGTTGGCAGCAGCTTACAGCAAAATTTTTGCTATGACAAATTCAGGTGGCTGCGTCAGTACAATAGAGAAGAATGAATATATCTTTCCTGAGGCAGGGGGGAGGGAAGGAAACTATGCCTATCAAAGATTATCTGGAACCTCTCAGTGGCAGCCTCAATCCTTTCTATGGAGAGGTAGCATGCTTGGCAATAAAAAGATCAGCTTGCAGGTAGTTCAAGCAGCTACAACCATCTTTACCCACAAAAGGTAAATCTATTCCCTTCCTTCATTTAACAAAGCAGTGTATTTCTGCCATAAAATATCTTAGCTTGTAAAAACACTTTTGTAAGCTTGTTAGGCAATTCAGCATATTTCTCCAATCCCAGTTCCTACAGACTCTGAGGAGGTGACTGTTTTTTAGTGGAAGTACAGGGGCTTCGCAACCTTCTTAAAGTACATTTGTCAAGCTTTTTATCAAGATCTATGAAATATGCTGGCTCTAACCTGCCCTTTTACAGACCAAAAAGAAAAATACTCAATTATTTGCCCAAGCCATGTTAGAGCAAAGGGCTATTCCTATTCTCACCTTACTAAACTAGCAAGGGAATACGCTAAAAGCAAGTTAATTTCCAGCAGACTGCAACAGTTTTGCATTGCTGAAGATAAGCACCAGTATACTGATGCTTATCTCCTTCTCCTAAGAACAAGATAACATCATGCCATGGCAAAACATTTCACAACACAGCTTCCCAATTTTACACACAAATGCATCATTCATGAAGACTTATCAGATTCCTAAAGCCAAGACACACTAAGCATAGGAGTATACACATTTGAGAGGCTCAACGCATACAGCAAACCTTCCCAGACAAAACTAAGCTACTACACCACAGAAGGAATTCAATCAATCAATATGCAAAACTCCCAGACACCAAGAAAAACCCATTTTCATTAATCAAATAACCCACCTCAAAGTCTCAGGCATGAAAGGGAAGAGCATCCCTGCTCCAATCGTTTCCTCCCTTTGTCTACTGGGTGCTAAATTCCCTTTTTCCCCCCTATCAAGAGGTCTGAAGTATAAAAGTTTAGCGCTGATCTAGGTTGATCTGTGTTTACCTTACATTTTGCTCTATGTTAAAAACTGAAAGAATTCTGAGCCCAAAAAGCTGTTCACTTTTTCCAAACTGGTTACCTCTTCCTATAAACTTTGCTTCCTTTATCTTTGGCCTACCAGCTACATAGATTAAAAAAAAATTAAAATAAAATAAAAAATCCACTTTCAAAAAAGCCCATGTGACAGTGAAGCATACAAGCATACATTGTAGCATTTGTTTTTACAGGATCACCTGTTTCCAAAAAAGACTCTCACAGTACTTTTAAAGGTATCATACCTTTATCCTGCTATAATAGTTTCATGTACACTAGCTGCAGACTACAAATGACCAACAAAACAACAGGTAATGGCTACTGCAAGTAAATTAAGTCACAAAAAGTAATGAAACTAAGCATCTAGTGGGTTCCTTCATAATTTGCAAAAACACCTTTGGGTTGACAGTAACAAACTGATCCCTGAACTGGAAGCCAACACTACAAACTGCTGATCCCCTCCAACCATTTACAGGTTGCTGTAACTGTGGTTGATAAAATTTCATTTTTTCCCCACAGTTCATTCCTCTTGATAAGAAAATACGTGTATGATGGCTACCATTATTACAGATAAAACAGTAAAGTTAAAAAAAAAAAATATTTGGATGCTAACAAAATATAAGGTTTTAGAGCATTTAAAAAAGCAAAAATTATACAGGATGAACAAATAAAAAAAAAACCCACCCAGAGGTCTTTTCTCCTCAGAACTTACACTAGGATAGAACCCAAATCAGGAGAAACAATTAGGCAGCAAAAGGCCCTTACTGCTACAGACAGCCAGGGAGAAGTTTTCAATATCTGTATGTAAGAAACGGTCCACTCTTTAGGAAAGGATGCACAGTATACAAGAAACTTGCTGCCTCAAAATGCAGACACTGTAAAACCTCAGAAATTTCTTATTAAAAAAAAAACCCAACTTTTTAGGAAATTTAATTAAAGTAAATTTTTATCTTCACTTGTGTTCCTCTGGAAATATTCTGGGGTATGGGGAAGAGAGACAAATGGGTGTCCCAGTACCCTGAAAGAGAAGCTTTCAAAAGCCCTGAACAACTACATTCCTTGGACTCCAGTACTCCTCGGATATTTTAATATGGCTAACGGTACCTTTCAGGTTCACATCCAGTATTCAGTAAGAAACAAAATTCACTTTCAGGCAATTACAGCTGAGATAATTCAGACCATTGGTTGAAAAATATTACAGAATTGACAAATAAAAGATTTTTGCTTGTTGTAGTGACCCTGCTTCCACCTCTTAAAACACCAGTTCAGGTAACCACCCTAAATTTAGGAATTGTTGTTTTATATTTCCCGTTATAGTGGTTAAAATAGGAACTACACCAAAGTATTTGCCGCAATATAATACAGATAACTTACAACTTCTCAGGATTTATGAATTTAAGGTTTTGTAGAATCATTCATAGCATCACTAGTATTTTCTGAGGTAGTCACAACCACAGCATACCTTTCCTCTACAAACTTCAACAGTGCAAATACATCCAGAAGGTTTACCAGTATAATTATGCCTCCTACTTAATTAGAAGTCAAACTTTTACATTTAGCCTTATACTGCCTTCTATAATTGTAGGAGAGAAACAAAAAATATCAAAATCTAAGCCATGAAATGAACTGCAATACATTAACACAAGTATTTATTTAATTTACTATTAAATATTCCTAAATATCTGCTACTGTGTCAATAGTGTAACATCACTCATGACAACTCACAGCATAGTGAGCTACAAAAAATTTGGCACCAAGCTGTCATACTTTCAGTCAAAATACACAAGAATTGTAACAGGGCATGTTGCATGGTTTCTACAAATGAGAAAAACCTATGTTTGCAAAAGTGTAAATGCTTAAAAGTGTATGCTTACAATTAGCTTAGTTATAGAAGTTCCCTACTTTAAAAATAAATTCTTCTAATAGCTAATGGTAACGAAGAAATCAAGCAAAAACGTTCAGTCCAGATTGATTTCCCCCCCACACACAACCCCCAGGTTCTGCAGCATTCAAACGCTACAAGAACATGCCAAGAAGTAAGGCATTCCAGTAGCAGGGATCTTGAAATCTTCACGTGGTCATTTGAAGAGCTTAATTTCATAGAATCACAGAATGGTTTGGGTTGGAAGGGACCTTTAAAGATCATCTAGTTCCAACCCCCCTGCCATCAGCAGGGACACCTTCCACTAGACCAGGTTGCTCAAAGCCTCATCCAGCCTGGCCTTAAACACTTCCAGGGAGGGGACATCCACAACTTCCTTGGGCAACCTGTTACAGTGTCTAAATTTAAAGAGCTATCTATTAAGGTACCTACTAGTACTACCTGAAACACCATCAGCTTCCAGCTCAGACTCCTGCAAGTTGTGTGTCACCCCTGCCAGCCCTCCGTCTCACCTGGCATTAGACACCTGCCTATCCAGGTAACGTAACTGAGCCCTCACACCTACAGGACTTGGCACTTGGCTCACACGGGCACGCTGCCCTCATGGCCTACAATGAAAAAGCAAAGCCTCTGCCACAGCTGCCATCCATAAAAGAACAATAACAACATCTCCCTACCACACAAAAGCACTGAAGGGAAAATTGAATTTGAGGTGGGAAACATTCAGAGACAAAAAGTCAATATTTTTATGAGCACATTTGGAGTCTTTTTAATCAACAACTAAACATTTGAAGCAACACAGTTATTACACCTCCTGTCCAGAAATACTGTGAAGATCACACACAAAAAGCACAGTCCTTCCTCTGTTATCTTCCTCCACATCCTCCAAGGAAAAGGCACAAGAAAGAGTACATTTATTTTATATACAGTGATTTATCACATCTGTTGCTATAAATAAAAACATAATTTAAAAGCAAAAACGATTAATATTGTCTACCACAGTAAAAAAAAAAAAAAATAAAGTAAAAATCACTGGATTGTATTATACATCCATCTTAACCACGGCTAAACAACCCAGAAAACAAATACTCCTTTCAGAATGGCTCAGGTGAAAAGGAACATTTTATGAACTGACCCTCTGAACTGATCCTCCGTAACTAAAACGTGAAGCAAACAGCAGCAACTCATCCAAACCTCCAGAGCCTCAAAGGCACACAGCAAGGGCCAACTTACACTTTTTATATACATATATATACACACACACATATATATATATATGCATGTATGTGTATGTGTGTGTGTGTGTGTGTGTGTATCTCCACAGCTAGAAACAGTTGCAGAAATGTGCAACTGAACTAGTGCCATCTGAACAGTTCTGATGAGATGCAGTGACCCCCACTGCAGAGGGTGAGCTAGATATTCGAATCTGAGCGAGTCACATTCTGCTCCATTTGTAACCACCACAGCAATTTATCTTTCTTATCTTGGACACTTAGCTTAGAAAGAGATGAATGGCTTTCTGGAGGTAATTATTTCTGTAAATTTAATGGAGACTTAAAAGTAACTAGCTCAACACAGGCATCTAAATTTTACACAACTAAATTTGGACAGGGAATTAAACTTGTGTCTACTGTTGGAGCGTAACTCCTAGATTACACGTTCTTGACAACAGGCATCAAGACAAGAGCTATGCTTTCCAAAGCACAGGCTAAAATTTACCCAATACCTGAATGCAACTGCAAGACAGCCTTTCAGTATGTCACAAAACAACTCTATAAAGCCTCTATAAAATAGGCAGAATCAGAATGCTAGGGAAAATAAAATTGTCTCTTCAGACATAACAATTTAAAATATGTATATACATAATCAAAATCTTCCAAGAATCCCAAGAAATCCCGTGGTTTCCTGAATATCAAAGAAAAAGCCCTTGTTAGGAGGAACTACACTTATGCTTCCTACTCTTTTTTCTAATAGGATAGAAACAGCTACTACACAGTCTTGTAGAGGACTTGCCCAAGAAGTCAATGATCATTTTGCTGTTCTCCACCCATGACTGAACTTGTTGGCTCACAAAAACTATGTAGATTGATCCAGAGGATTTCAAGGAAATAGGTACTTCAAACACTAAGTTGCTTTTACACCTACAGCACCAATGGCCGCTGCAGTAGATTCCAGAAGCGTGCAGAAGGGAGGACAGTGTTCAGTCAGGATGACTGAACAACATCACTGCTGGAAATCACCATCTCCAAGTACACATAGCACCACAACTCTCAGCTGTAGCTATAAATGCATAGTCCACTCTAGAATATTTTACCATCAGAAAGTAAATAACTGCTTCGACATTAAAGAAAGAAACCCATAACAAGTGAATAATGCACATAACTATAATACCTCTGAAAGCCTGTTAATCCATTTTCAGAAAAAAAAAAAGCTATATTTTCACTGAAGAAACATAAACCTAAATTTCTACTTTGTGTAACCCACATTTGCCACAAGTGGTATGCAGCCAGTTAACAGTAGCAATAATGCAAAAGCTTACAATCTCTGTCTGTCATGCTATGAGCACCACAAAAAAAAAAACCAAAACTTCCACCTTGTACTGTTTCCCACAGTTTTCTCAAGTTAATTTTATAACTTTACTTTCACACATAGACAGAAAATTAAGGAACAGAAAAATAAAGCTGTCAATAACTTATACGACTGGATATATTGAAAATCTACAGGTTGCTTTCAAAACCTGCGTATTACTATACAAAAATCATATTAAAGACACACTCAGGTTTCAAAGACAATACCAGAAGAGAGACAAATACAAACATTAAAGGTCAAACTGATCATAGAATCACAGAATTGTTTTGGTTGGAAAAGACCTTCAAGATCATCCAATCGAAAACCTAACACTGCCAAGTTCACCACTAAACCATGACTCCAAGCACCTCACCTACACATCTTTTAAATACCTCCAGGGATGGTGACTCAAACACTTCTCTGGACAGCCTGTTCCAATGCTTGACAACTCTTTCAGTGAAATTTTTCCTAATATCCAATCAAAACCTCCCTGGGTGCAACCTGAGGCCATTTCCTCTCATTCTATCGCTTGTTACCTGGGAGAAGAGATCAACACCCACCTCTCTACAACCTCCTTCCAGGGAGCTGTAGAGAGCAATAAGGTCAGCCTCCTTTCCTCAACCTCCTTTTCTGCAGACTAAACAAGCCCAGTTCCCTCAGCCGCTCCTCATAAGACATTGGCTCCAGGCCCTTCACCAGCTTTGTTGCCCACCTCTACACACATTCCAGCACCTCAATGTCCTTCATGTAGTGAGGGGCCCAAAACTGAACACAGCACTCAAGGTGTGGCCTCACCAGTGCTGAGTACAGGGGCACAATCGCTTCCCTACTGCTGCTGACCACACTATCTTTGATACAGAAATTTGGCCTTCTTGTCCACCTGGGCACACTGCTGGCTCATATTCAGCTGGCTGTAGACCAACACCCCCAGGTCCTTTTCTGCGGGGCAGCTCTCCAGCCACTCTTCCCCAAGTCTGCGGCATTGCATGGGGTTGTTGTGACCAAAGTGCAGGACCCAGTACTTGGCCTTGTTGAACCTCATACAATTGGCCTTCGTCCATCAACCCAGCCTGTCCAGACCCCTTTTACAAATGAAAAGATCTAGCCAATGTCTGCTCAAAAATAAATAAATAAATAAATAAATGTTCTTCATGAGACCATTTTCACATTCCTCAGCACAAACATGACTGCCCCCATCTCTTTGACATTACTGATAACTCTTTGAAAGATCAAGAGTCAGGGCCTGCACTTGTCAAGACTATTACACTATTTACTACTGAGAAGTTAAGAGAAGTTAATAGTTTGACAACAGAAAATTGGGCTTTCTGGAAGAGTAGTCAAATACCACATGACTCACATGGTGATCTCACAAAGTTGCTTTGTCCATACAAATTTGATCAGAGAACTCCATTTTTACTCACAGACTCTTCCCCTGAACCAGGCATCATCTGGCTCTTCCACAGGCAGTGCAAAACCTTTGCTATACGTTTTGCCTAACTTCACATATGTAATCATATCCCCATATCTCCCCAGAAGTTTGATTGATGGGTAGATGTAACTGCTGATCTCCATGCCAACAACTGCAATCACAAACTTCAGTGTGAAATCTCACCTCACAATAACCTGTACAAGGTATATTCTTGATATGAACTAAATTGCTCCTAAGTCTGAAAATTTTAATGGGTCTGAATTAACTGAACCCCAGCTCCATCTTCTAGAGGCAACGTAACAATATATCATCAAAACTTCTGTAACATTAAGCAAAAAAGTGTATTCACAGCTCCACCTATGTTCACCAGTGAGGTGAGATGGGTAATTTGTGAGCCACCCTGGGGAGTAGAGAGGTGCCCCTTTATACAGGGACTAAGACTTAAGGTGTTCAGCTCCAGACATCAGCAGTATTTACACACTGCAGCTTTCCCTCAGACAAAAAAAATCTCTTTAAACTGCTCATATGACTGAAAACTGCAAGCTTGAGTACAAAGAAATGCAAAGGATCCAGACAAAAAAGGGTGACACAAGTGAAGTGCAAGGATAAAGAACAAAGCTAGAAAAAATAACAAAATAAGTAAACTTGCCTCTGCTTTTTTTTTTTAATATCACTTAAACCAAGACCACTCCGATTTTTGCAATCTGATGTTCTTTCAGCAGTATTCAGAAAGAATATCCAGCAAGAATGGAGCAACATGAAGTCTGTCTTTACTGTCATAAACAGGTAACTAGTATGACAGTCATTTTGTCAGATAAGTTGTTGCTGCTTTTTTTAAATGCTTTTATCTCCTTTTCTCCTCTTTTTTTTTGGGTTTTTGTTTGTTTTTCTCTTCTTGCTTTAGTTATCTGACTGAAGTTAATAAGTTTGCAAATGTGGAAACATGGTAACAGGACAGATTAATGTTCTTGTTATCTATCCAGTGTACTGCAGATTAATTGAATGCTGCAGTTCTGACACCTGTCATTAATACTCCCCCTACCCGACCCAGCTACTTCAGGTTCTGCTTTCATTACAGATTTCGCAAACAGTTAAATTCCAGCCAACTTCTGCCTGAAGTATTAAAAGCCAAGCACCTTAGTACACACCTGCTCTTGATCTCTGCCAGGTAAAGGAGGAATGGTAGTGAGCAAAACTAATGCATCAGCATAAATACAGAAGATAAATTCACAACTTCTGCTTTCTGATTCCCAGGGAGAAGAGAACAACAAGACTAACTTAAGTCAGGACAAGCCATGGTGCCTCCTCACAAAGTGTGGAAAAAGTAAAATTTGCAAAGCAATGCTTAGGACCTTTGTCTTCCTGATTTTGAAGGCATTGCCTCAAATCAAAATAAGATGCACAGAAACTTCAGGTTTTTTATGAGGAGAATCTCTTTCAAAAAAATATTCTCTCATGCTTTGCAGGGTAATTATCTGCAAATAACCATATAAGCCCTATAAACTAAACCATAAGAGAATATCATCCCTCTCAGCCAATTTTATTTTGAATGAATTCTGATAAAATTCTTCGTATACCTGTTGAAATTTTATCTACCTCAGAAGGCTTTCAGGAAACAGTTACTTCCAACCTATCTTGAATTATGAGCTTAGTTTCTGCTTCTAAAAACAAGAAGGGATTAAAAATACTTTACCACAGCTGCACATTTTTCCTAGCAAAGAACGGCTGCAGTGGATAATTGCACAACAAATAACACTGTACACAAAAATTAAAATTCAAATCATAGCACTGCATGAACATTAGCATCTCTTCACAGTTTCAGTGCTAGGTATCTGAGCCTTTATTGATGCCTTCTGTTCAAGTTGCTTCAAATGTTAAAATATACACAGAGACAAAGGTAAGGGAAAAAAAATGCAAACCACAAAAACCAAAACAGACCGACTCACTAAGCCTAAGGAGTAATTTGCCCGAGATGCTGAGGCAACTCTAAAGGAAGTTAGATTATTTATAAAATGTGAAATGGCACCAAAGAAAGAAAGACTATTTCACCACAGTGTATGTGACACATTCACAGACAAACCACTCTCCCGCAGGAGGCAGAACTCACGGTTCAAATCCCCAGGGCCTGAGCTGGTATCCACTTCACCTCTACTGAAACACTCCAGCTGCTGAACTAACAAGCGTAACGAAGAGACAGACACTTTGGCCAAATTTCTCCTCCTTCCTTTTATATTCAAC
The DNA here is from genome assembly GCF_000700745.2 of Antrostomus carolinensis. Lineage (NCBI taxonomy): Eukaryota > Metazoa > Chordata > Aves > Caprimulgiformes > Caprimulgidae > Antrostomus > Antrostomus carolinensis. Next base: position 32,338 of record NW_010332045.1, read on the forward strand.
GCTTCGAAAAAGCAAACACTTCACAGGGTAAAGAGATAAAACATTTCACATTAATCTAGTTTCTTCATTTTTGTTTCAGCGAACAAATCCAGAAGTTTTTAAAAGGAAGTTGAATTCAATTACCCTTCGAAAACAATGATTATATGTTACACAGTCTGTCCAGCAGCCCTGTCACACCGATGAATTCTAATCACACAGGCCAATTTCAGCCAAATCTGACAGAGAAACAGAGGTCTCAAAGACTCTGAGTTGCCCCAAGTTTCTCAGAAATCGGCTGCTGGATAGAAGCAAGACATACAAATTAGCAGTTGCATCATGGAAAAGGGAAACAGAACTTGGCTCTCAGCCATTCCAAGCAGCAGCAATCAACTGGTCAATTGATGCACTCACCTCGCTCCAAACCAGCCATAACACTTGCCGGCGCTTGCCAAACAGGGACGTGAGAGGCAGCCAAATGTGTTCTGGGCAGGACAGACCACAAGAAGGAAACAAAAACAAAGGCAAGACAGTACACAGGCACTAGAGAGCACCAAGGGCACTGCAGCAGGCAGCCACCGGAGCCAAGGGGGAAAGTTTACAATAATGAGGTTAGTTTTAGGAGTGGAGGGCACAAGCCTGGAGACAACCACACTTTCAGATTTCCATAGCTCTCAAAAGCTTATTTTCAGCTTGTTTTCCATTTCATCAATAGAGTCAAGTAATCATACAATACTATGACTCAAAACCAGACTACTTACATTTTTTTTAATGCAAGTTACTTAAAGTTTATTCCCTAAGATTCCAAACAAAAAATGGTGAAATCCAAGCATGTGTCACAACATTTAGAAAGTAATATTAACCTAAAAGGTAGAGTGAAATACACATCCGCATTCCATAGAAAAAATATTATTCACAGTATACGATGGGGTCAGGACTCCAATAGATGCAGGCAGACAAGTAAGACCCAGCTAAGATGTCTCAAGAAATAACCACCTCCCAGCTGAGAAGTAGTAACTGATGACACACTCCATCTGCCAAGTAGTAAAACAGGTGAAACTATCACACATCTTCACAGAGAGAGACGGCAAGATAAAACTAAACCTTTTTATTCTGCACGTTTAACAACATAGAAATTCACCCATATCCAGTCACCAAGTCTCACAGAAGTCTGTGCAAGCCAAGTCCTACCTCTTGTAACTGCAAATGACTGTTCAGAGTCTTACATTCATCTTCTACCCAAACTCATAAGTACATGAGGGGCTACAAGGTACCACCCAAAGGCCACACACACGCAATTTTGAAACTTGCATGTAATTTATCATGCAATACATTTAGCTTAATAAGCTGTTAATTAACCTTTTTTTGGGGATAGGGGGTTGAATAATACATCTGCATCGCATCACATTTTCTCAATCATTTGGTACTTTCCTCTATAACGACAGA
>NW_010332046.1:0-8259 GCF_000700745.2 Antrostomus carolinensis
GCCAGGACTAACAGAGCCAGGACTAACAGAGTCAGGACCAGCAAAGCCAGGACTCACGGAGCCAGGCCCAGCAAAGCCAGCCCCACAGCCCCACTCAGGATGGTGTTTTTCGTGGTGCACCCCACAGGAGAACACCTTTGCTGGCTGCCAGGAGCAAAGCCAGGGCGTGGGCAGGGGCTCGGGGAGGTGCTGGGATGCAGGTAGGGCCAGCCCGTGGTGGTGACCCCATGGAGAAGGTCAGTCCAGGACACAACTGAACCTTCAGCTCGGTATTTCTCTATGAAAAACGTGGATTTGGGGATTTGTTTCTGTCACCCCCTCCCCCAGCATCGTTGGCTTTCGAGGGTTGGGGTCAGGAAATGTGCTCAGGAGGTGGCACCAGCTGGGTGCTGGGAAGGGAAGATGCTCCACGTGGGAAACCACCTCCCTGGCCCTCACCCCTCGGGTGGTTTTAGCCCTAAAGAGGCTTTTTTAGCCCTAAATGGGGGTTTTTAGCCCCAAAGAAGGTTTTTTAGCCCCAAATTCAGGATTTCCTTTCCTTTATTCCTGCTCCACTGCTGCCCCACAACCACTGGGGTGGGATGGTTCAAGGGACCACCAGCCCCTCTGCTATGGGATGTCCACCCCCAGGAGGGGTTTTTGGGGGTTCTTCAACCTCTCATCCTTACCCTGCACCCCAAACAGGGGGTATTGCACAGCTCCAAGCCCCCCATTGAGGGGGTATCCAGGGCAGGACCCCCCACCCTGGAGGTACAGAGGGATGGAGTCACTTTGGGCATGAAATCCACGGAGCTTGAGGAGCAACCAGCTCCACGTGGGATCAACCCTGCACCAAGCTGTGTTTTCCCAGGGTTTATTCCCAGGAGAAGTCAAGGGGAGTGAGAAGGTGAGACCCATCACCATGGAGAACCACAAGGGAGGCAGGAGAGGGACCTTCAAATCAGGTTGCCCAAGGAAGTTGTGGCTGCTCCTCCCTGTAAGTGTTGAAGGCCAGGTTGGATGAGGCTTTGAGCAACCTGGTCTAGTGGAAGGTGTCCCTGCTGCTGGCAGGGGGGTTGGGACTGGATGAGCTTGAAGGTCCCTTCCCACCCAAACCATTCCATGATTTGCTGCTTCGTGCCTCAGTTTCCCCAACCTGATCAAACCCTCCAAGAGCTGCAGACACACGGCGTTACCTCCGAGGAGGGTATCCAGTAGAAATCTGATTGTTGGGAAGATTTATGTCCTGTGTTCTTTCTTTTCCCAGGTGACCGAGGTCCGAAGGGTGAGAAGGGCGACCGAGGTGGTGGCACAGGTAAGAACTTGCTTGTGGTCATCTCCTTGGTGCTCCAAGGTCATGGTTTTGGTGGTGGTTAGGAGTCTGCAGGAGAAATTCTTGCTGGAAAGAGGGGAGATTGAGTTCTGAGGAAGAAATTGTTTGGTGTGAGGGTGGTGAGACAGTGTCCCAGGTTGGGCAGAGAAGCTGTGGCTGCTCCTCCCTGGAAGTGTTGAAGGCCAGGTTGGATGAGGCTTTGAGCAACCTGGTCTAGTGGAAGGGGTCCCTGCTGCTGGCAGGGGGGTTGGGACTGGATGAGCTTGAAGGTCCCTCCCAACCCAAACCATTCCATGATTCCATGAAAACAGGCAGGAAATCAGTGGTCACTGTTGGGACAAAGCTGCTGAGCTCCATGCTTGGGTTTTCCTGCCTGGGCCAGGAGAAGCTGGAGCAGTGGGGAGGTGGGATGGATGCTGGCAGTGTGCAAGGATGGAGGATGCTCAAGGAAGGTGGTTGAGATGTTAAGGCAGAGCCAAGCAGGGGGACGTACCTTGCTCTGCAGCCCCAGGAACCCTTGGCCATTGCTTTAGGGTTTCTTCTGGGGCCAAGACCAGCACGTGCCCACCGATCTCCAGCGTTGTCCTGCTGGGCTGGCAAGGCAGGAAATGCCAGGGAAGGAGCCCAGGGCCGGATCCTGCCCACCCTCTGCTGTGCTATGGCTCTGCTGGGCAGGGTCCTCAGCCCAGAAAGCCCTGGAGATGGTGATGGTTTCCTCCAGGCTTTGGACATCCCTTATAGGCATGTCCCTCCTGCCTCTTTGGGGACATGTCCCTCTGGGGCATCCCTCCTGCCACCCCAGGGACATCTCCCCTTGGGTACAACCCTTCTCCCTACCTGGGGACATTCCTCCTGCCAACCCAGGGACATCCTTCTTTGGGGACATCCCTCCTGCCACCCCAGGGACATCCCTCCTGCCTCTTTGGGGACATCTCCCTTTGGGGACATCCCTCCTGCCACCCCAGGGTCATCTCCCCTTGGGTACAACCCTCCTCCCTGCCTGGGGACATTCCTCCTGCCAACCCAGGGACATCCCTCTTTGGGGACATCCCTCCTGCCACCTCAGGGACATCCTTCTTTGGGGACATCCCTCCTGCCACCCCAGGGTCATCTCCCCTTGGGTACAACCCTCCTCCCTGCCTGGGGACATTCCTCCTGCCAACCCAGGGACATCCCTCTTTGGGGACATCCCTCCTGCCACCCCAGGGACATCCCTCCTGCCTCTTTGGGGACATCTCCCTTTGGGGACATCCCTCCTGCCACCCCAGGGTCATCTCCCCTTGGGTACAACCCTCCTCCCTGCCTGGGGACATTCCTCCTGCCAACCCAGGGACATCCCTCTTTGGGGACATCCCTCCTGCCACCCCAGGGACATCCCTCCTGCCTCTTTGGGGACATCTCCCTTTGGGGACATCCCTCCTGCCACCCCAGGGTCATCTCCCCTTGGGTACAACCCTCCTCCCTGCCTGGGGACATTCCTCCTGCCAACCCAGGGACATCCCTCTTTGGGGACATCCCTCCTGCCACCTCAGGAACATCCCTCCTGCCTCTTTGGGGACATCTCCCTTTGGGGACATCCCTCCTGCCACCTCAGGAACATCCCTCCTGCCTCTTTGGGGACATCTTTATTTGGGGACATCCCTCCTACCACCCCAGGGACATCTCCCCTTGGGTACAACCCTCCTCCCTGCCTGGGAACATCCCTCCTGCCACCCCAGGGACATCCCTCTTTGGGGACATCCCTCCTACCACCCCAGGGACATCCTTCTTTGGGGACATCCCTCCTGCTGCCTCAGGGACATCCTCCTTTGGGGACATCCCTCCTGCCACCCCAGGGCTAGGACCCAAGCACAGCTCCCACTCCAGCTGCAGCTTTTGCAGCATCTCCAGGTCTTGTAGGCACCAAAACAGCCCCAGGTTGGGCTGAGTTGAGCTGAGCTGGGCTGGACTGGGCTGCAGGACCATTATGGGCAGGTGGCACTGGTTTGGGAGGACACTTCTGGGTTTTATGAGCTTTTCTGAGCCCTCTAAGCAATGTCTGTCAGAGGCCAAGTGGAAGGGTTGTGGCCAGGACCTGGGTGGGTGAGCTCTGTGGCTTCATTAGCAGCCCTCACCCTGTTGATTGATGGGAACATCCTGATGGTGCCTGGATCCATGCCTTGGTTGCACATCTCCACCCCTCCTCCTGGAAGTGGTCATTGTCCATGTCATGAGGAGCATCCAGCAAAGATCTGGGGTGAGGATGGACTCGCAGAGGGAGGAATGAGGATGTTGGGATGAGCAACTGGTTTGGGTTGGAGATATGGAGCTGGTCCTGGACAGGATGGATGAGCAACCAGCTGATGTTGGATATAGGGAACTGGTCCTGGATTCAGTCAAGGACCTCCCAGGTGCTGCAGTGCTGGTGGCTGAGGTCACCAAACATCTGGAGCTGGGAAGGTGACACCATGTGTCTTGCCACCTCAACCTGAGTGGGGTGGAGAAGTGCTGGACCCTGGGTTTCCCCAGCCAGGACCTTGGGTTTTCCTGGCTGCATCCCACCCTCTGCTTCCTCGCCTGGAGCAAGGATGTTGGGCTGGCTCTCTAGCTGGTGACACAGGTGTTGGACCCAACACAAGCTTGACTTGGCAGGAGCAGCTCCTCTGGCAGCTCCAGGCAGCATCTGTAGCTCCAGCAACACGTGTTGGAGTCAAAAGAGTCACTTCATCCAGTCCTGGGATGACACCAGCCCTGGGCTGAGCCAAGGCAGCTGCCTCAGCAAAGCTGCTCGATGGTTGGGAGGAGACATCCCACCCCAGATAACAGGGATGGGTTGAAGAAGACAGCCAGCAACATCCCAAATGAGTCCTTCAGCTGAGATGTGATGCCACCTTTCCAGGTCCATGGCAGGGCTGTGGACAATATCAGTGAGATGGTTCAAGAACAGCACGAGATGTTTCCTGGCTCCTCTATGAACCTGATGTTCTGCCCAAATCCAAGAAAACATCCTCAAGGGCTTCCAAACTTCTTCTTGAGCTTGACCCCGAGCAGGTCCTGGAAGTGGGAGATGAGCCAATGTCGAGGCTAAGCAAGGACTGTGTTTCCTGGAGGTCACTGGGAGAGATGGCCCAGTTCCTACTGGGAACAAGCCAGGGAAAACCCAGAGCCTGGAACATGGAAAACAAACAACAACTTTTGTGCAGGTCCTGGCCAACCAGCAAGTGCCAGAACTCGTTGCATCTCCTCACAGAAGGTCCCAAACGCTGCTCCAGGCTCTAAATAGAATATTTTTGGTTGGAAAAGACCTTCAAGATCATCAAATCCAACCAAAAAATGTCCTGTTAACTCTTCACCTCCCAGCCCCAAGAGTCTGGGGGAGGTTGGGATCCTGCTTCACCCACCTTAGCCAAGCTCATGGTCACCAGCTTGGTTGTCCAAGGTGCCTAAAGAGACCTCAGCTGAGCACAGATGCCCGTGACATCCCACCACTGTGGAGTTAAAGCAGATGTTAGACCAATTTACCCAGCTCTTTGCACCTCCCTCTGCAATGGTCACCTCTTGGTGTGGAGAACTTTCAGATTCATCACTTGAGAAGGTGCCATGGTCCATGTATGGGCAGAATCACAGCAGATGAGAAGGTTTTGTTCCCTTGTACATCGCTGGGACTTTGGTGGTGGCTCTGGTTATGGTGGGTTTGGTGGGATGGAAGCAAACTACAGCCCTTGACCACTTCTCCACAGTGAAGTTCTTCACTGTGAGGGTGGTCAGACACTGGAACAGGTTGCCCAAGGAAGCTGTGGCTGCTCCTCCCTGGAAGTGTTGAAGGCCAGGTTGGATGAGGCTTTGAGCAACGTGGTCTAGTGGAAGGTGTCCCTGCTGCTGGCAGGGGGGTTGGGACTGGATGAGCTTGAAGGTCCCTTCCCACCCAGACCATTCCATGATTCTATGATTCTCCACTGGGGACCAGCCATGGGCATAGAGGATGAGCTGGAGAGTTGATGGTCACCAAGGAGAAGAATTTGGTCTGGTTGGAAATGCTTCACTCAGCAATCCAAACCCCACTGAGAAGTGATGTCGTGGAGCATTTCTGATGGGAACGTTGAGTTTTGAGAGTGGAGGGGGGAAAAAAACTGACCCAACTCAAATAAAAATCTCTGAGCAGCTGAGATACAACCTCGTTTGGGGGATCCCAGCTCCACCCTCAGCTGCTGTCCCACCCCATGGTGAGTCATGGAGGAAGTCCAGCTGCCTGACAGGGATTTTCTCCATTCCACCCCTTTCTCAACCCAAATACCAGGATCTGTGGCATGTTCCTTGGCTGGGAGTTGAGGAAGAACCGTTGTGGTTTGGTTTTGGTGCTGAGCTCCTCAGGTCATTCCCATGTCAGATAAACCACCATCACCTTGTGCTTCTCCCTGGCTGAAAGGAGGGTGGAGAGAGGTGGGGGTGGGTCTGTTCAACCAAGGCCCAAGGGACAGGACAAGAAGAAATGGGCTCCAGTTGTGGCCAGGGCAGTTGAGATGGGATGTGAGGAAGAATTTCTTTGCTGCAAGGGTTCTGAGGCATTGGAAGGGGTTGCCCAGGGCAGTGGTGGAGTCCCCATCCCTGGAGGGATTGAAGAGTCGTGTAGACACAGTGCTGAGGGACATGGGTTAGTCATAGGGGACTGGTCAGTGTTGAGTTCATGGTTGGACTCCATGAGCTTCAAGGGCTTTTCCAACCTTAATGATCCTGTGATTCCATGACTTGGTCAGGTGTCCTGTTTCCAGGCTGGAAGAACCTCCCAATCACCTGAGATTCCCTTTCTAGTCCCTTTTGGAAACTATTTGTTGGCATCTTCCTTCTCCACATGGTTGTTGGGATCTTTCTTCTCATCACAAGCCCGAGCTGTCTCTGTTTGATCTCACCTTGGTGGCTTCAGGACTGGTCCTTGCTCAGTACCTGCCCTCCCTGCAGGGCTTTTAGGCTGCAAACAGGTTTCCCACCTTGACGTGACCATTGCAAGGCTCATCCTTCTCCAACAAAACCCTGGGTTTGATGGAACCCCCTCCAGCACCATATCCAATGGTGGTGAGATGTCCTCAGCTCACTTGGAGATGCATCACCCAGGGCTTTCTGCAGCCACAAGCACTACAGGGAGGTGATGGGTGGTGGTCCAAGGTGGGCAAGGGGCAACACTTGGAGGTGCCACCTCTGACCTCCCTCTCTCCTCCCACCAGCAGCTGCTGAGGAGGGGATGATTCGGCTGGTCAATGGCTCTGGCTCCCACGAGGGAAGGGTGGAGGTCTTCTACGACCGGCGTTGGGGCACGGTGTGTGACGATGGCTGGGACAAGAAGGATGGAGACGTGGTGTGCCGGATGCTGGGCTTCCGAGGCGCCGAGGAGGTGTACCGCATGGCCCGCTTCGGCCAAGGTAAGGTCTCACCAGCTCACCTGGCATCGATCCCCGGGGTCCACCCATAAAGAAAGCCCCCAAAATGGCCTTCAAGGCCAAGTTGGATGAGGTTCTGAGCAACCTGGTCTAGTGGAAGGTGTCCCTGCTGCTGGCAGGGGGGTTGGGACTGGATGAGATTGAAGGTCCCTTCCAACCCAAACCATTCTATGATTCTATGAGCTTGGAGGCATCCAACGTGTCACCCATGAGCAGGACAAGGATTGTGGTGGCTTGAGAAGCTTCAGTTTGGTCAAACATCATTTTATTCAGCCCTGGGTGTCTCTAAATATTTTGGCCTTGGCTTTGTGGGACATCACGAGAGCACATCTCTGGCACTGACCCAGGTGGCTGCTTCCCATCTCCAGCTGCCTCAGCGTCCACACCCTGCCCCATGCTGACTCAGCGCTGGAGAAACATCTCCAGCTTTGTTGGCTTTGGGTTTTTTTTTCAGCTGGACGTGGTTTTTGGGATCTATTTTCTTTTTAGAATGACAAAAGAGAGAGAAAAAAAACCCAAAATGAAAGGAAAAGCTCTTAAAAACATGGAGGAAACATCTGGAACACTTCGGTGGGTGAAGGGTTGGCCTTTGAGGAGGGTGGAGGGGTGGCCTTTGACCCCCCAAACTGTTGGGTTGGGGAGTTTCTACCCAGACCACCTCCCTTTCCACCAAGGCTTTTTAACTCCTTGAGTTACCTTCTCTCCAGCTACTTGAGGCTTCCAAGGAGATGATGGATCCCAAAAGCACGTAGCCACCATGACCATCATCTAGCCATGACCATACTGGTTGGCTTTTTGAGCACAGTTGGATCCCTCCAAGAGTTGGTGACCTTCACAACAGCCTTGGGAGAACTTAGACCACCACTCTCAGAAGGGGTGATGGTTTGAAACTCCAAGAGGGGAGATTCAGACTGGAGAGAAGGAAGAAATTGTTTACACTGAGGGTGGTGAAACCCTGGCCCAGGTTGGCCAGAGAGGTGGTAGAAGCCCCATCCCTGGAAACATTCCAGGTCAGGTTGGATGGGGCTCTGAGCAACCTGGTCTGGTTGAAGATGTCCCTGCTCACTGCAGGGGGGTTGGACTAGATGGGACCTTTAATGGTCCTTTCCCACCCAAACCAGTCTGTGATTCCATGATTCTGTGAAAACTTTGGAAAGCAGCTCTGGTTCTCCAAGCTGCCTGTTGATCCAGGTGTCCCTGGAGCTGCTCATGCTCGAGTTCCTCATCTGTGATGCCAGATGGTGCCAGGAGGATCTCAAAGCCATGTCAGGGGGGGCTGTAGGATGCTGCCATTATCTCAGTTGTCCCTGGGCATCCTTCATTCTTCATCCTTCATGGCTTGAAGCTTCCAAGAAGTGAAATCCTCATTTCTAGTCCTTTGCTTTATTGGCATGAACAAGGCCAAGGAGTAAAACTCCAACTGCCTCCTTACATCTCATGGAAGGATGAAGCTCTTCAAGAAGAACTTTGAATGATTTCTTCTTTATCTTGAATCCCAGAGTGGTTTGGGTTGGAAGGGACCTTCAAGCTCATCCA
>NW_010332046.1:8335-8840 GCF_000700745.2 Antrostomus carolinensis
CCCACCCACCCGGGCCTTCAACCCTCCCAGGGAGGACCAGCCACAGCTTCTCTGCCCAACCTGGGACACTGGCTCACCACCCTCACACCAAACAATTTCTTCCTCACATCTCAGCTCCATCTCCCCTCTGACACTTTCAAGCCATCACCCCTTGTTCTCTCACTCCCTGCCCTTAAGCCCAAGTCCATCTCCCCACCAATGAGTTGTCATCATCCACCAAGAGCAACCCCAGAGACATCATTGCTGGTGCCCCTCGTTCTCTGTCAACCACTGAGGTTGATCTAGCAGGGATGGTTTTTAGGAGGAGGGACAGGAGGATGGACATCATCCCATTGCATCCTGAGAAGCATCTCCTGTAGGTTTTGGAAGCTGTGGTTCCACCTGGGAGAGGACACAACCCATGCATGGCTTTCCTTTATCCAAAGTCTCTTCCCCAACCTTCTTGTAGACCCCTTCACATGTCCCTTCACCCCTTCCATGGAGATGCTGATGGTTCCCATGCCCC
>NW_010332047.1:0-1943 GCF_000700745.2 Antrostomus carolinensis
AAAAAAAATAAAATAAAATATCAGAGTATTGTTACTTCAGTGCTGCTCTTTCCTCCTCTCTGAGGAAGTTTCCGAGCGGTGAAAGCTCTGAGATAACTTTTGCTCCCTTATTTTTAAAAACACGAGTTAAAATTAGACAAAAAAATTAAATTAAATTCAATTAAAAATTGGAGCCACACAGGCAGAGAGATTTCCTCAGCCCAAGACCTGGGCAGACAAACCCTGCAGCTCCGACGTCCCTCACGGACACCAGCACAGACAGCGAGCGCTGCTCCGATCCTTCCCCACCAGATTCCGGATCCACCACAAAGGGGATGGGATCGTGTGATCCCGGCACATCCCCTCACCCCTCGGCGTCTCCCTGGACATCTCCCAGCAGGTGTTTTTTTGTGGTTGTTACCAACACACCTCAAAACACATGGACCAGTTAGAACAAGTCCAGAGGAGGCCACCAGGATGATGCGAGGGCTGGAGCAGCTCTGCTGTGAGGACAGGCTGAGAGAGTTGGGGCTGTTCAGCCTGGAGAAGAGAAGGCTCCAGGGAGATCTTATAGCGACCTCCCAGTACCTGAAGGGGCTCCAGGAAGGCTGGGGAGGGACTTTTCATAAGGGCAGTTAATGACAAAACAAGGGGAAATGGGTTTAAGCTGAAAGAGGGGAGGTTTAGATGAGATATTAGGAAGAAGTTCTTCACTGTGAGGGTGGTGAGCCAGTGTCCCAGGTTGGCCAGAGAAGCTGTGGCTGCTCCTCCCTGGAAGTGTTCTCGGCCAGGCTGGATGAGGCTTTGAGCAACCTGGTCTAGTGGAAGGTGTCCCTGCTGCTGGCAGGGGGGTTGGAACTGGATGAGCTTTAAGGTCCCTTCCAGCCCAAACCAGTCTGGGATTCTATGAAAACCCACAAATCTGCACTCGACGCTTCCAGAAGAGCGACCCCAACACCAGCTGAACAGCCCAACCCGCACCCACGATGGTGACCACACTCTGCCCATCCTCAGGGGATTAGCACGTGCTGCTTAAACCAGCAGCAAACCCCAAACTCCCGATTTCTTTTCAAGCTCCAGGTTTCTCAGGGTTGATCATTTGTGGTTCTCAAACCGTCAGTCGCAGACGTGGGAACGTTTAACTCCGCGCCCGGCCCCTAATCTGATTTGGAACCTGAGTCTCCTTGATCTGGAAACAAAAGCAAATCTCCTTAAGGAAATATGTCTGACCTCAGAGCTGCTTCCCCCTGTGAGACCTGTGGAGCTGTGACATGAACATGAGGTTATTTTAACAAAAATCCCATCGAATATGGTTATAATTCCCAAAACTAAGAGCCGGGGCGTCAGTTCTAATGAGCTACGTCTCAATTAAGAGGCTGTGAACAGCAGCTGAGATGAAAATCTTGAGGTTTAAAGCAGCAACAAGAGGGGGTTTGATCTCTCCACAACCAAAAACCTGGAAAAATCCGCTTTTTCCAGCAAATTTCTCAAGAGATCTATTCAAAATCAGCAGCAAATCCAACCCAAGACACGAGGATAAAATCTCCTCTCCAAGTTCTGACTCCTCAGTAGGTAACACTCGGGGAGAAAGGTTCAAGACAAGCAGAAATAATTAATGACTGCACTGACACATCGATAATTTGATGCAGAAATTATATAATTAGTGCTTCTTTCGAGCTCTATATTAATCTTTAATGTTTCTAATTGATAAGGACGGGCAGGAGCACAACAGGTTATCGGTGTTGCAGGGGGAATACTGGGAGGGTTGAGGATGCAGGAGGTGTCTGGAGGGAACATTTCCATCAGCATCAGCACCCTGAGCACCCCCAGAGCCCCGGGGGGTGGAAATGACACCCCTGGGAGACTTTAAATGTAAATATAAATAAAAATAAATATAAATAAAGGTACTGACCGTCTTTGCCACGGGACCTCCCGGAAGGGCGGGAGCCTGGAGCTGATGCCCC
>NW_010332048.1:0-2255 GCF_000700745.2 Antrostomus carolinensis
CCACCAGATTTGTCAGGCATGACTTGCCCTCCTCTTCTCTTGTCACAGGCAGGAGAAACTGAGGCAAGGGCAGTACCTGGGATGAGGAACATGAAGAGGCACTGATGTTCATATCATTGATATTATTTTATTGCTACAGCCCTAAAACTGATTACACCTGAAATGGGCTGAAATCCCATTGCATCTGGAAGAGGTGATGGCACAATTCTGCTGCCAGGGGATGTAGACTCAGGAAGTGGTTACCCCTCAATAAACCAAAGGACTGAGCAAACCAGTAGTGGATCTGGTAATGTTCTTCATGGAGAACACAGGAGAGAGTATGAGGAGCTTTTCCAGAGGTGGATCTCCAAAAATTCCTATAGTTTATTCTCTGAAATCTTTCTGTAACCATTATGTTTCCTATGAAAGCACATGGGTCACTGGGCCACTGCTATTCACGTTGGCTAATGTGGTCTCCTTGTTTCACCGTGACCTTTGCTCCCCTTGCTGAAACTTCTTGTCTCAAATATAGATTCATAGAATCACAGAATCGTAGTGGTTGGAAAAGACCTTTAAGATCATCAAGTCCAACTATAAACCCAACACTACTAATTCCACCTCTAAGCCATGTCCCTCAGCACCTCATCTACCCATCTTTTAAATCCCACCAGGGAAGGTGACTCCACCACCTCCCTGGGCAGCCTGTTCCAATGTTTGAATTCAGCTGTCCCTGGGGCAGATTTTTTATATGGCACCAAGCACAATGGGGTCTCATCCATGACTGTGTGCCACCTCCTTTAGCCTGTCCATCATCTCAGCATTGTCAGTTGGAGCACTTGGAAGAAGAGTTTTGTTCATCTCCTTCCTCTGGTCTAGTGTCTAGAGTCTGTTAAGCAATCCTACCCCCATCACTGTGTGGCACTGGTGGAATCTGAGTGAATTTCCATCTGAAATTGCAATTTCTTGTTTCTGGCTGTACATCCGTGGAACATTCTGTTGAGCTGATCCTGCAGCCCCATTTCTATCCCTGAAGGATGTCACCATGAACATCCCTGGGATGATTTGTCACGTTGGACAGCACAGGTAAGAATTTCATTGCTCCTAAATACACTTCCTTGGGTATAAAATCCAGCTGAGTGCATGAAGGACTCACCATTCCTCAAATCCCAGCTCTACCAGCTGGTCAGGAAGGTCATCCAGCCTTCATCCAACCTGGGGCTTCCCTCTTTACAAGAAAAAGTTCTAAGTAGAACGAGCAAATATTGCAAATATAGCAGCTAAAACAAGTCCAGAGGAGGCCACGAGGATGATCCAAGGGCTGGAGCAGCTCTGCTGTGAGGACAGGCTGAGAGAGTTGGGGCTGTTCAGCCTGGAGAAGAGAAGGCTCCAGGGAGACCTTCTAGTGGCCTCCCAGTACCTGAAGGGGCTACAAGAAAGCTGGGGAGGGACTTTTCATAAGGGCAGTTAATGACAAAACAAGGGGAAATGGGTTTAAGCTGAAAGAGGAGAGGTTTAGATGAGATATTAGGAAGAAGTTCTTCACTGTGAGGGTGGTCAGACACTGGAACAGGTTGCCCAAGGAAGCTGTGGATGCCCCATCTCCCTGGAAGTGTTGAAGGCCAGGTTGGATGAGGCTTTGAGCAACCTGGTCTAGTGGAAGGTGTCCCTGCTGCTGGCAGGGGGGTTGGGACTGGATGAGCTTTAAGGTCCCTTCCAACCCAAACCAGTCTGTGATTCTATGAAAGTAGGCTGATCCTTCTCCAGGACTCTCAAGTCATTTCTTCCACCACTTGCTGGGCTCACCCTGCCTGTGGTCCAAAAATAGAAACTTTCACAATGAACTCAACTTTATCCCACTTGTCTACAAGCCAGGATTTAGGCTCTGCTATAAATTATGGTCCCAAGTCAGCTTGTGCCAGCCCTTAATTTGCAGGAACTTCATCCCATGAATGACCCCATTGTTCAGTGAGGTGACACTTTTGCTTTCATTTCTATATTGATCACTTGGTTAATATCCCCTTTTACATACGTTTTCTTGGATAAAGAAAGTCAACACGCTTCCCTCTTCATCTTGTTCCTCAACCCACCACAGCTCTTGTCCCCCCTGCACAAGAAAAAACACTAAAAAGGGAAAGAAAAAATCAGCTGCAGAAGAAGAGGTGGCTCCAGTCTAGTTTAGAGCTGGTTTTTCCTCCATGATGTTGCATTTGAATGCCCACTGAGTAGGGAATCATCATAGAATCAGAGCATGGTTTGGGTTGGAAGGGACATTTAAA
>NW_010332049.1:0-6292 GCF_000700745.2 Antrostomus carolinensis
CCCCACCAGTCTGGGATGCTGTGATTCTGTGCTCCAGTCTGGAATTGCTGGAGGTCACCAGTTGAGTACTAGCAAGTAAAGTGCGATGGATTTTTTTAATACCTGGATTTTTTTATACCTGTATAAGATGGAGCAGCAGGATGTAAGACCTGGAGAGGATCAGATGGCCTGAAATGTTGTGTCTTGCACGTGATCCTGGATGAGGCAGAGCTCTGGCAGCTGCTTCTTCCACCCCACTGTGTCTCCATCAGGCAGTTCCCCACTCTTTTTGGCAGAGACGTCCTCTGTGAGCGTCACAGCCTGCAAGGAGCTTGAGAAAAGGCACAAATTTATGGAATCATAGAATCACAGACTGGTTTGGGTTGGAAGGGACCTTAAAGATCATCCAGTCCCAACCCCCCTGCCATCAGCAGGGACACCTTCCACTAGACCAGGTTGCTCAAAGCCTCATCCAAAATGTCCTTTGAGGAGAAGATGCTCTGAAAGCTGCCCCTGCAAACTGAGCTCCCTTCCCACCAGCTCACCCTGGCTCCTGCACACACATCCCCCAGGATCTCGGGGTACCCTCCTGGGCCTCCCTCTACCCCTCCATCTCTTTGTTATTTCTTCTTCTCTCTCACCATGTGCGTGATGTGGGTGAGTGATGAGGAGCTCTTGTGTTTATGATGTGGGAGAGGAACTGGGGTGTCGTGAGGGAAAAGCAGAACTTTTGTTGCTATTTGCTACTTATTTTAGGTTATTTCACAGACAATCCCAGATTTGCCTTGATTGGAAAAGCCCTTCAAGATCATCGAGTCCAACCATGAACCCAACACTGACCAGTCCCCGACTAACCCATGTCCCTCAGCACTATGTCTACACGACTCTTCAATCCCTCCAGGGATGGGGACTCCACCACTGCCCTGGGCAACCCCTTCCAATGCCTCACAACCCTTGCAGCAAAGAAATTCTTCCTCACATCCCATCTCAACTGCCCTGACCACAACTCCAGCCCATTTCCTCTTGTCCTGTCCCTTGGTCCTTGGTTGAACAGACCCACCCCCACCTCTCTCCACCCTCCTCCAAGGGACTTGCACAGAGCCACAAGGTCTCCCCTCAGCCTCCTTTTCTCCAGGCTCAACACCCCCAGTTCCCTCAGCCACAAGGGAACTCAGCACACTTGTGCTCCAGACCCTTCCCCAGCTCCGTTGCCCTTCTCTGGACACGCTACAGCACCTCCATGTCCTTCTTGGACTCAGGTTCATTTTGTTTTCCTGCTGCTGTGTGATCCATATGGTGATGTTTCCTCCTGCCATCTCCATCTAGTGCAGGGTAGGAAGCGGAAAAGCACCATGAGGCTGGAAGAAAGACACCTGAGGGGAAAGGCAGGTCCCACCATACCTGGTCGTTCCCTGGGAGGGGAGAGAGGGGTGAAGCCCCTCACCACTTCACTCACCCTTCTCCTGCAGGGTGGATGCCAACGCCCAGAAGAAGCATTTGATCCTCAAATCGTACCAAGGAAGCGATCTCATCGAGGTGCTGCACTACCACGCCTGCGACTCCGGCTCCTCCCCCAAATCCGAGTACGTCAAGTGCTTGTTGAACCTGCAGGTCCAGCACGTCAGCGCCAGGTTCAGTGTGTACCTCACAGGTAAGGACGGGCTTTGGGTGCTGCACCAGGATGGTGCCCTCAACCCCTCAGAAATGGGCCTGGGAGGCTGGGGAGGAGCCACAAAACACCCCATTTTGCTCCCATTTCTGCTAAAATCACGGATAAGGTGGGAGTTGATCGGTCACGAGTCAGTGCGGTAAAAGGGAACATGAATTTTTTGGGAAGAAATTCTTTACTTAGGAAGAAATTCTTTGGTGTGAGGGTGGTGAGACAGTGTCCCAGGTTGTCCAGAGAAGCTGTGGCTGCTCCTCCCTGGAAGTGTTGAAGGCCAGGCTGGATGAGGCTTTGAGCAACCTGGTCTAGTGGAAGGTGTCCCTGCTGATGGCAGGGGGGTTGGAACTGGATGATCTTTAAGGTCCCTTCAAACCCAAACCAGTCTGGGATTCTGTGAAGAGATTTTTTGGATCTCTGCTAAATTCTGGCAGGTTTTTGAGGCTGCTGTAGGTCACACTTTTAATTCTGACCTTGCTGGGCTGAGACTGTTTGCAGAGCCGCGCCGTTAATCTGCTCGTATTTGCAAACCAGGATAACTGCCGTGATATTTGGGGCTATTTCCTGTAGTTTTCAGAACAACCACGATTTTCTTGTTTGAATTAGAGTGCCTCTCCTTCCTTTGTAGAAAAACCCAACTTCTGCAGGGAGGTCCTTGAAAGCAAAGGAATCCTCGTGGCCAACATCAACACCTTCCTTGGGACGGTGCAGAAAGTGGCTGCTCCTTTTAGAAGAAGCTACTGGTAAGGGGTGGGGAGCTTGTGATCAACATCTTCTCCCCCAGAAAACTCCAGGAGCAGCTCCCAGCTTGTCTGTGGGGTTGGAAGGAAGGAACATCCTGGAACCTCTGTGGGACAGACCCGACATCCCGGTGGGTTTTGGATGCTGCACACAGGGAGAAGGTGGCAGGAGAAGTTTGGTTTGAATTCTGTACATAGAAAATGTATTTAAAGGTGGCTGATGTAAATCCTCTCAGGGATTTTACTCCCTGCCATTGAGTTACGTATAGGACAAGAAGTTATTGTAACATTACACAGGTTTTAAGTTATTGGGAGTGTTTTCAAGTGATTATAGTGCAGCTGCCATTGGAAAAAAATAGGAAAATAAATTTAAAAAAAGGAAAAAAAAATAAAATTAAAAAAAAAAAAGAAGCTGTTTACTTGAAGGTCAGGAGCAACACGAGTTCATGCTCAGAAATAAATGCATTTGCCACATGGCTGTCGCTGTAGGACACACGCGGCAGCTGCAGGGGTGGGTGTCAGGGACCATCGCCCGAGCGTCGGCGAACCTGAGGCCGTCGGCTCTACACTACATTTCACATCCCCTCTGTTGCCTCTTGGTACCATTTCACTACTGGGACTTGAAGACATGTTCCAGCACGTGGAAATCTTCTAAATAAGCAGAGGAGAAAGATACAGGAACAATAAAGTTCTTATTTATGGTAGTTTAAACAACCACGCGCCGGGGGAAAAAAAAAATGCCGCGTTAAAGATCTTTGTAAAATATTTCTGGGGGTGCAGGACAGGGTTGTCCTCTCTTTTCTTTTTTATTTTAATAAAAGGATGCAAAATGTTCTGTACAGGATGATTTTGTATAGAGCTTGATTAATTAAACCCCCCCCCCCCTGATTTCACACACCGCTGCTCTCTGGAGAGGGGTTTTCTGCTCAGCACCCAGCCTCTCCCATGGGCAGGGGGGGAGACGGCAGCTTTCCCAGCTCACACGTAGGTCATCAGCTTTGTTCTGTATGAACCCCCCTCAACTTTGAAGCCCACACAGGAAGGAAGGAGTAAGTAAGATTGTGGTGGGCTCATGGAGATGTGAGGCTGCAGGATCAACACCTTCCTCCTTCCCAGCAGGAGAGGGGTGTGAAAAGCCAGAGGAATAACCAGGATTTAGGGGAAGGAGCTCGTTTTCCACATGCATTAGGTCCGTCTCGCCTTTGACGTGGCTCAGCGCGGTGACATCGAGCACTGGAACAGCTCAAGAGAGGAAGCACAAGGCCAGGGAGAACTTCCCCAGCCGTCACTATGCACCTCGCAGTGGCAGCAGCCACCAGCCTCCCGGAGACTTTGGGAAGGGGGTTCCTGGAACCAGCAGCCAAGGAGAGGAAGTGCCAAAAGTCCCCAACCCAGGGAGGGAGGAAGGGAAGTGGTGGCCGCAGCCGGGTTTGGCCCAGCGCTGTTTTATCAACCAGATGTGGTCAAAGACCCAGGTCCTCTTCAGCAGCAGCACAGCTGAAGGGAAGGATGAACCTTGTACCAGTGACCCAACCTGGCTGAGCACACAGCTGAGAGCAGGAGAAACCTGTTCCAGGGCATTTTGTGTCCATTGCATCCAGCTCTGGAGTCCTCGGGCCAGGGAAGACAAGGACCTGCTGGAGTGAGACCAGAGGGACACAAAAATGATCAGAGGGCTGGAGCAGCTCTGCTGTGAGGACAGGCTGAGAGAGTTGGGGCTGTTCAGCCTGGAGAAGAGAAGGCTCCAGGGAGACCTTCTAGTGGCCTCCCAGTACCTGAAGGGGCTCCAGGAAGGCTGGGGAGGGACTTTGGCCAAGGGCAGGGAGTGACAGGACGAGGGGTGATGGCTTGAAACTAAACTCTGAGCAACCTGATCTGGTTGAAGATGTCCCTGCTCACTGCAGGGGGGGGGTTGGACTAGATGACCTTGGAAGGTCCCTTCAACCCAAACCAGTCTGTGGTTGTTCTCATTTTTTCTCCTGGCACTTGGCATCTCTGTGCACAAACCTGAGCTCTGCTCCTCCCTGTGCACCCACCGCCCACGAGCAGGATCCGAGCCAAGGGACCAACAAAGCTCCCCCTGAAGAGGAGCAGCTCATTGAGCTGGAGATCAGCGCCCTGCAGAGCAGCTGTAAGAACAGAACAGGGATGATTTCCTGCTGCTCCCGTTCTGGATGTCGGCACTAGGGGGTGGCTGCAGCGAGCGAGCAGGATCGCAGCCGCCCACAGCTTGAGACACAGCGACTGTGGCATCTTCTCCCCGGCCTAAAGCAGCCCCGAGAGCAGCTGGGGCTGGAGAACCCAACCGAGGACGTTTGAACCCGGTTTTTCACAGAATCACCCAGAATTGGAGGGGTTGGAAGGGACCTCAGGCGATCATCCAGTCCAACCCCCCTGACAAGTTCCCTACACCAGGTTGCACAGGAAAGTGTCCACGTGGGTTTGAACATCTCCAGAGATGGAGACTCCACACCCTCTCTGGGCAGCCTGTCCCAGGGCTCCAACACCCTCACAGGAAAGAAGTTTCTCCCTCAGTTTGTCTGGAACTCCCGGTGTTCCAGTTTGTGCCCATTGCCCCTTGTCCTGTCACTGGGCACCACCGAGAAGAGCCCGGCCCCATCCATTTTAGTCGGAATTACTCTGCACTGCTCCCACCTCAACCCTGGTGGGTGGAGATCCAGAGGATCTCACCAAAGGAGATGCTGCTCCTACCGCTGAATCAGTGAATCAGACCAGAGCCCAGGACTGGTTTCCAGAATTTGGCTTTACTTCGCAGTACAGAAATCATGTGGAGCCTTCAGGAGACACGAGAAGCAGAGGCTCTTGTCATCTCGATACCGCAGCTCTGTTTGGTCCATCCAAGAAGAAGAAGAAGAAGTCACCAAGGTACAGAAAAATACTTCCACATCTTGCCTTTGCTCTCGTCATTTGTTCTCTCAATTTTATTAAGATTAAAACACAAAGGAGCTTTAGGCACAGCTGTGTCCCAACCGCTGGAAACAGTTTGAGAAGCTTTCAGTGGAGGTTTTAAGTTCTGTGCCCAGAACTAAGCCGACATTTTTTTGCTGCTACAATAGATGTTGGCTTTGTCCATAATACAACTTTGCCACAAGAATTAAGATTGATGGGAAGAGGATTTGAGGGAATGCTGTCCACAATATCGGAGTGCTCAAGTTTTCTTAGTTTAGGGGTGGGTTTTTGTTTGTTTTTGGGGGTTTTTTTTTTCCTTGATAATCAAGTTTGAGTGACAACCGGTCACATCTACGAGCTCACCAGAAGCACATAATTATTGGAAAGATGTTTGACAGATGATTGATTAAAAAGACAGAAGGTAAGACACAGCTGTCAATGAGTTATTTCAAATCTGCACCAACATCTACGTCTGCAAACAAACAAACAAAATAAAAATGAAATGAAAATAAAAAACAACCCAACAAAAAAAAAAAATTCAGTCTGCCTTTCGTTTAACGAGGTTAGTCATTAAATCAGTCAGTAATTAGCCAGATTCTGGACAGCAGCCCTACTAGAATGAAATAATTAAACACATGATATCCAAAAAAAACAGGGGAACATGACCAGTGCAGTACTCTTCAATCTCTCAGAGATGGGATTACAAAAGCAGGCCTTACAATATTGAATTTCATACAGTGTTCATTAAGTTCCTTATATATTCATATTAGCAGATTTCAATGTCTCCTAATTAAAGAGATTCTCATTACTGCTGCTCCTCCTCCCCATAGATATCATTTTTCTTGCGTTTCATCTCTTCAAAATCAAACTCTGATCCCATCATCCTCTTATAAATATCTTTGATGTCATCGCACGTCGTCTCAAAGTGAGTGGTGGCGTCGTAGGTACGAGAGATGAAGATCTGGAAGGAGAATCACAGAGTCACAGAATGTTGGGGATT
>NW_010332050.1:0-28030 GCF_000700745.2 Antrostomus carolinensis
TCGTGGCCAGGAAGGCAAACGGCATCCTGGGATGTATTAGAAGGTGTGTGGTTAGTAGGGAGAGAGGTTCTCCTCCCTCTCTACTCTGCTCTGGTAAGGCCCCACCTGGAATATTGTGTCCAGTTCTGGGCCCCACAGTTCAAGAAGGACAGGGAACTGCTTGAGAGAGTCCAGCACAGAGCCACGAAGATGATTAAGGGAGTGGAGCATCTCCCTTATGAGGAAAGGCTGAAGAAGCTGTGTCTCTTTAGCTTGGAGAAGAGGACACTGAGGGGTGACCTAATTAATGTTTACAAATATGTTAAGGGCGAATGTCACGAGGATGGAGCCAGGCTCTTCTCAGTGATGTCCAATGATAAGACAAGGGGCAATGGGTGTAAGCTGGAGGTTCCACTTAAACTTGAGAAGAAACTTCTTTACGGTTAGGGTGACAGAGCACTGGAACAGGCTGCCCAGGGAGGTTGTGGAGTATCCTTCTCTGGAGATATTCAGAACCCACCTGGATGCCTTCCTGTGTAATCTCATCTAGGTGTTCCTGCTCTGGCAGGGGGATTGGACTAGATGGTCTTTCGAGGTCCCTTCCAATCCCTAGCATTCTGTGATTCTGTGATCTCAGTAGATATTAGTAGTTTATCTCAGTTTTTACTGAGGAGATTCCTGAAGTTACAGAACACAGGCTGGAAGAGGCTGGAAGAGATCCCCTACCTAATCCAAAGTAAGATCAGCAATAACTACATCTGGGTCATTGCTGACATGCAATTGCACACCCTTTATTCAAAACAGAACAAAACAAGCAACCAAAAAACTCCCTATGATGATAGAGATTCCATGATCTTTTCATGAAAACTCCTGATGTGATTAACAACTCCTACATTGCTTGATGTACTTTTATCCAATTACATCATCCCCTATCTACAGTAGACTGGAAGAATAATTTATTTTCATTTTGGATCTGCTTGATATATGAAGTATTCATAATAGTTATGTATTTTAGATCTACGAAGGCTTTTATCATCTATCCTTTCAGTTTTTCTTCTTCTAAATTATCTTCCTTTTTCTTTTTCTTTTTCTTTTTTAAAATTAAACTTCATTTTACCATGTCCTTGTAATTCTCAGTGAAGTGCTCTTTGAAATGTTTCACATCTTTCTTGCTGAGAATACTTAAAATTGAACTCAGTAGTCCTGCTATACATGCTTCCAGTATTATCTAGATAATTGCAAGAGCTCTACCGCAATTTGCATTCTGTGCTTCAAAGGTAGTGCGTACGTTCTTTACATTCCTGTAAACATATCTTTTTTTTCTCCCTCTATTTTGAGCAAACTATGCCTTACTCTCTTAATATTCTTGCCACATGAGTTTACCATGTCTTTTGACCTGATAAGTAATAGTTTTGATTCACTAGAGGTGAACTGGAAATAGGAAAAATGGCAAAATACTTCATTATATTTTCTCACAGTAGTAATGGCATTGAGGCTGAAAGTGTCCTGCTAGATTCAACTTTATTAATAGGGGGGAACAGTGTGACTACATGCAAATTTTTAGAAACACATAGTTTTTAGGAAAAAAAATATAAATTTTATAAATAATGCTCAAAAGAAAAATTGACTCAGATAAATATTAAACTGAAGACAGTGTGCATGGATATTGTAGAAGTAACGTTAAATTGGCTGTTGTTACTCTTACTCTTAAAATTGAATGTCATAAGAATACATTATTAATAAGCAAGCTCTTCAGAAATTTATTCAGTGTTTTTGCTTTAAAATTTTACAAATAAATTTCTTACATCTGGAGAAAATTCAATCATCTCATGAAAGTAAATCCATTGGGGAAAAATATTGCCCCAGTTAATTTTCTTTCTATGACTGAGATATTTGTTAGATGTAAACATAAATGTCTCTTCTGCACTGCATAAATGTTGGGTTGTTTGATTTGTATAAGTGATTATTGCCTTCTTCATCCTCCCCATGCTCTTAAGAGAGAAGCTGCTTTATTCTTTTTATGGTGATTGAATTCAATTTCCTGCTTGTAAACATTAAACCAGTACAGTGCAGACTTAGTCTGTGACACCTGTCAAGTTCACTGTCTTAAAGGAGATCTTTTGGCATATTAAGTGTCCTGTCATTTCTTTTAATTTTAACCTTAAAGAACACTTAAATTACAGGCAGTGTAATGAAAATGTGACTCTGTTTTGCAAGATCTAGTCACATGCTTAGCAAAGTGAAAAATTAAGAAAATCTTTTCTTAAAATTATAAAATTGGTAAAGTGAGAGTACCTTACAAAAGCTGTTAGGAAAAAATATACTGTGAATTGTTTAATATTTGTCAGAAAGTGTATCAAGAGTGCCAGTGATTAGAAAATTAATCATAATTGAGATGATCTTAATTAAGTCTAGTTTTTCAACTCTAGCACAGTCAGGAGTGTGTGTCACAAACTCAGTATATTTTTAATAATGAAATGTATCCTACTTGTCTGTAGAAGAAAAAAAAAAAAAGGAGGGCAGAGTTCTTTATAGTTTCTGCTAGCTAAGTGTCCATGCTCATACTTTTTTTTGGACATGTAATTTACAGTTTTGCTATGTAGGACTATCTGAGTAAGGTTGTGAATTCACTCTTTTCAGACAACTATATTACGGTCTTGTGACATCCACATCTATTTGAATGGCATTTTTTATTTCTACTTCAGTAGCTTCTTAAAAGCCATCCACTATGACTCTCATATAGAGAAAGCTGAATAAACATAAAATAGAAACAGGTGGCCATTTTAAACAGTTTATCAGCATCTTGAGTGGTGTAAGAGTAATCTGATGATTCTATCTTCACAGAGCATAGTTTCCTTCACCTTCTAAATGTAGTTCATACAATAGACTCACTTAACCAGCAAGCAATTCGGATTTGCTTGAAATGAAGAACAATCTATGTAAAACTGATTTTGGTTCAAACAAAGGACTCTACAAATTTATCTGGAGGAGGAAAGGATGTGCATGTTTTCTTAATTTGCAGATAACACCAAAGCTGGGGAACAGGCAATAAGCTGGAGGGCAGGGTTGCCGTACAGAGGATGAAGGAGTGGGCCTGCATGACCTAATGAAATTCAACACAGAAAAATGCTGAGTCCTATCTCAGGGAGGGAAGAACTACTGCAACAGCATGGCTGTGGATAGGGGGCTCTGCAGGAAAAACCCTGGAGTGGTGGTAGGTGGTGAGTTGAATGTAAGTCTATGTGTGCACTGACAGCAAAGGTGCCCAACAGCTCCTGGGCTGTATGGACAGGGGCCCAGCTCACAGATCAAGGGAAGGGATTATCTCTCTCTGTGTAGCACTTGTCAGACCACATGTAGATTCTGCATCCAATTTTGGGCCCCTAACAGAGGAAAGATGGACAAAAAGGAGCTACCTCAGCAGCAGGCCCCCAAGGCAGTTGAGTTTGGAGCATTTGTCCTTCCAGCCTGATTATATTCTAGTCCTATGAAGAGAAATAAGGGGAAAAAATATAGAAATTCAAGGAGAGCTTTGAAGTATAAATCAATTGAAGGGAGTAACATCAAATAAATGTTCTGGTCTTGCAGTCTTCCCTAGACACCTGCTATAAGCCAGTATCTGACATAGCTCTTACGTTAGGTTATTAGTGTTTAAAGCAGTAGTAAACATACATAAACCAAGACACTTCGTAAAGCCTTCTCATAATGCAAATAAAAAATGAAGAATAAATATAAAATAAAAATATATTTAGGAATTAAATGTTTCATTAAATATAATAACATTCCCCCCCTATTTATCCTCTATTTTATTTTCTGGTTATTTGACTGTCAGAACATAATTTGTTGTGTGTTTAAATCTATTTCTGGAGGATTTTACTTCATTTTTTAACCTTTCCTGTGAACTAAGGTAAATACTAATTTAGTTTGCAGTCACTGTAAGATTTTCATCTGTAGCACAACCTAACTGCATAATAATCCACTTTTGCAGTTTGTTTTTGTTTATCATCTGGGAAAACAAACAAGCAAATACCATACAAGATCTGTCTACCAAACCTCAATTTGCTGACATGTCCTTTTAACCCTTCCTTCATGCTTTCTCCTACTGACCGATCTGAAATGGTTGTTCATAATTCCAGGTCTGAAGCCTTATTGTCAGATTTTAAACTTCAGTTTAAGATTCATATTTGTCACTTCTGGGTAAGGATTAATAAATCTTATATATATTGTTCTCGAGAGCTTCAGTCTAGTTTCCATTGTATCTTTAAGGTGACCTTTTTGGAATTGCAAATGTTTATTACAAGTCTATTTTTATAATCTCCTTTAATCTGAAAAGAGCCATTTTGAGATTTGTCCAACCAAGATTATTTTCCACAGCCAGATCTTCCATTATGTCTTTATCACCTACCAGCAACAACACTGAAATACATTTTCCTCTGCTTATTTTAAAGTGTAATGGGAAAAAAAAGAAAATCAAATAAAAGAAAAGAAAAAGCAACTATCTTATATCAAAATAACAGGACAATGGAACTATGAATGGTGATGCCTGTTTTTTTTTTTGGTTTGTTTCTTTTTTTTAAGGTTACCTCTGAATAATTTAAAGGAATTAAATCACGTGACCAAAATACCCTGCATATTAGTTTACAAAAAATTTGACAGAGAACTTTTAATAAATTCAGTGGCTAATTTTTGGGGGATGATATTCAACTTTAGATTCAGTGTTTATTCTGTTATCATAAATAGACTCCACTATTTAGACAGCTAAATTGATCTCTCTATCCAAGCGACTACCCTGACAAAGGTGAAATGCAGTTACTTTACAATAATCACCTAATGCTGTTTTGAGATGCTTTGGAGTACCTGACTGGTTTGTATCTTGTATTTTAGAAGTCTTTAGGACTTGGGAATTATTTGTCAACCTTTTTTAGATATTTCAGATATGTTAGGGCATCTCAAATAGCACTGAATGCATGTATTTAGGAAAACCCTTCCCATCTTCAATCTCTACTGAGGATAGTAGAGAGTAAAAAGTAAGACAAATGTGTCTTCAGTAAGACAAGTTTTTATATTGGAATATAGAAGACCTGGTCTATCTAGGCTTCAGGTGCAGTAGGTGATGTTGTAACAGCTGGCAATTTTGTAGTTAAACAGGGAAAGAAGGAGAACTAATAAAAGATGAAAGCATTTTGTTCAGAGAAGAAAGTTCTTGGATTTTGAGGAAGTTCCAGAAGAGTTTCTGATATTTTGTTTTTAGGGCCAATCTTACTTACTACTTTCTTCACTGACCTTGGAAAAAAACCGAAGTTTATCCTAATGACACTACATGAGATATATTTTGCTATTAAATTTCTCCCTTATTCTGTCATACATCATATTAAGACAATTAAGTCTTTTTATACATAAGATCATTAATGTATGCATTTACAGAGGGAATTTCTGATATTGTGTGGGAGCTCTTCCAGATGGAAACAAATGCAGGTGAGTGCAAATTAGCTCAGAGTGACTGAGTCATCACTGTGCACTGGTCATAGCCTATGATGCCCCTGGGAAAGTTATTAATAAATAGTACTGGCATCATTGTAAAAAGTAGCAGAAAATCTTTATTTTACAGCTTTTCAGTCACCTTCATTTGAGTAAGACATATGCAAATTTAAAGTGGCACTGAAGGAGATTTAAAACAATGCAGAAAACAAGGAATTTTTTTACAAATAGGACAGAACAGCACCTTGTAGAAATGATAATTTTTGTCCCAGAAACTGGGCATTTGTTTAGCATGCTAGCCTGAGTTAATTAGTACCTGATATGGTTATGAAGATGTAGCTAACTCTACGCTGTAAAGAAAATGTGTCTTGAAAGATCTCTGTTTATTTAGCTTAGCAAACATGATGTGAAAAAGGACGATTGTTGTATTTGACAAGATTTTTAACAACAATAAAAGAAAACAGTCATTTAAGCAAACAGGTATTATTGACACAGGAATAAATTAAATAAGCTTGTCAGGGATATATTTAATTTGGAAAATGAAAGGATGTCAGACTAACAAGACAGGAAAATTCTAAACATCCTCCCTATGGTGTCATGTAGATGTTGGGGAGGGAGAAAGGCAAAACCACCCATGGAATTTTGGGATAAAATCTCATGAGTTTTGAAAACAAAAATCTTGAATTCAGTCAGATAGTGGCTGTAGCTGATTATCTAGAGAGTCTCCTCTTTTTTTTTGAAAAAAAAAAAAAAATCCTCAGTGGCTTAGTAATTACATCTGATAAATTTAGATAAAGGGGTATGTGTGTGTTTTTTTTCTTTCGTAAACTTCTGCTTAATGAAGTAGCCTAAATTTGAATTATATTTTACATAAACTCAATTTTTCTTTGCTTACTACAAAGGAAAAAAAAAACAAACTGCAGAATCTCTGGAGTCAGGTAACTACCTAACTTTATTAAGCAAATGCAATTATCCAAAGAAATCTTACTAAAAAAAAAAAAATCTTTTTTTTTTTCCTGTAAGGCAATATCACATAATGTCATTCCACAGTAATGAATCTTTTTTCCACTGTTACAATGATATACAGCTCTTCAAACAGAAAATTGAGGTGCACATTAAAAAAACATTTGCCAATTAAATTAGTGGACTGAATCTATTGTAAGGTTGAGGGGATTGTATGTGTCTTTAATTAAAATACTTTCTTTTACTCTCGAACTACAGATCCTAAACTACCCGATTTAGCTAAATTGTCAAGATGCTGTCTGGAGGTGAAAACACTTGTACAGATAAAGCAATGTCTTTTACATTCAGCTTCACAATAATTGTGTCTTATCAATTTAGTTTACCTTAGATTATCTTCTTTTATTCTATGTGAAGAACTAACTATTTCCAGTGAAAAATATTGATTTTTTCAGAATAACCCCATCCTGATCAAATAACTGTATAGTTTGTGTGAAATATGAAATCCTTAAGGCTAAGACACCAAGGTGTTTGAAGTCCCAGTAGCAAGTTTAGCTTTCCAAGTCAGCACTCTTTCACAATTTCCACATATAATTTAGGATGTCTTAAATTGTCAAAGTCCATGTTTCAGCTAGAAATAAGACATACCATTGATTAAATGTCCTGATGCTTGAGCTTCATAGAGTAATATTAATATTAATATTTCAATAACTGTATTAAATCATTAACTTCTCTCTTGCTTTAACATATGTTGGGAAAATCTCATTTCCTAACTATTTTACCAATTTTATAGCATGAAATTGTATGAACTTTGTTAACAATATGAAACTGTATTAACTTTCTTAAGATATATATCATTTTCATTGTAGACTGCACAGTCATGGTTAAGTAAGCATGACTAAAGAACTCCAGCTCATTGCACAGAGACGGACAGCCCCTATCCTGAAGATAGGGACCTTTGTTTCTCAGAATCTTAAAGTCATCCATGAAGATTAAAGGATGCCTCTGGACTACAAAAATAATGCCACCATGTGTTGAGTTTGTGCATGTGTGAGGGGGCATTTTTGGCAGTGGGGGAAGGGGCCACCCTGTGAGCAGCTTTGTGAAAGGTTCCCTGGCTCCAAGGTGTACCCCAGCCCAGGCTGAGTCAATTAGCAATAGAGAAACGCCTCGGCAAATCCATATTTGTGAGGGGAAGGACTGTCCTGAAAAGAAGAGGTGGAAAGAACTTGGAGGAGAAGCCATTAACCTGAACGAAAGACGACCATCGGCCTAAACAGATAGCTTCATTACCAGAGAAAAGAGGAGGAGGGGGAGGACAGAGAACCTCAGACACCCAGTTTAACACTGTTCTCATGGAGTAAGAGAAGGTCAATGAGGTCCTCTGAAGCCCATGGAAGTTCAATGGTGCAGCAGATACCCACGTGTAAGCTATGGAGGATTCCATGTTGGAGCAGAAAAGCCAAGCCCAAGGGCAAGTGGGACTGAAATTGAGACTCCAGAATTGCTCAATGGCAAACCAAGGGTGGACCTCCAGAGCCAGGGGGTGAGGAGGTGCGCTGGACTGGAGACCCATCTGCAGCCTGTGGATGTCCCCATGCTGGAGCCAGGACCTGAGCCCAAAGAGGTCTGTGACTCCATAGGAAGCTTGTACTGGAACACCTTGTTCCTGGACTTTCATACTGGAAAAGCAGCAGAGGTGAACTGACTGCAACTCCTATTCCCTGTCCCCTGTGTTTCTGGGGGCAAGAAGGTAGACAAATCAGGAGCAAAGTAATTTGAGCCTGGGAAGAAGGGAGGGGTGCAGGGAAGGTGTCTTAAAATGTGGTTGTTATGTCTCACTGTGTGACTTGGATGAATGACAATGAATTCAATTGATTTTTCTTCTCCCAGTTGAGTCTGGTTTGCCCATTACCATAACTTGTGAGTGAGCCATTCCCTGTCCTCATCCTAATCTGTGCCCCTTCGTTGAGATTCCCTTCCCATCTCACCAGGTGGGAGAAGTGAGAGCAAAGACCACATGGTCCTACTGTGGGTTAAACCTCCACACTGCATCCTAGCCTCTCCAACACTTCTGTGGAACCCTCTCATTATCTGGCATCACAGATAAGTAACTGTAGCAAGACCAACTTCAGGGATGTCTAGATTCAGAAAGAAGCAGATAGATAATGACAACAGTAGTATTAGTATGTTAAATAGTGATTGGTCAAATTGTGTTCTACCTGAATGCTTGAAAGGTATAAAACCCATGTCTAAAACTGCATTCAGTGTGCCCTAGTTTGAATGAGACACCTCATGTGCGTGAATATCTAATTACTCTAGTAGTTCTGTACTTTGTGTCCTAGCTTCTCTCCTTGGTCTGCAGGGGCCAGTTGTTAAATTTTGTGAAACATAGCCCTTGGGACTTTGAAGTGGTCTTTTCCAGGCACTTCATGAATTTTATACTTGTTGTTGAATAGGACAAAGTGAAGGAATAATCACAGAATCATAGAATCACTAAGGTTGGAAAAGACCTCTAAGATCATCAAATCCAACAGTCAACCCAACACCACCATGCCCACTAAACTGTGTCTGTAAGCACCATATCTACTCCAGGCATGAGACACCAAAAACCAAAAGACTTCTTATGCTTGCATGACTAATTACACTATTAGGCTTCCTTCTGGTCTTCTTAAGTCCTATTTTGCAGTTTCTGTGGTTTCACTGGAGAGGGTGAGGAAGAAGAGAAAAACAGAAGGAATAAATCCTAAATCCAAATCAAAGTTGCAACCTGCTTCTGGAATATATAAGACAAATTTTGATATAGAAAACCAAATACCTTTAGGTTGCAAAGTTTATAAATATAAGTTCATCTCTTCCCGGGCAAGCATTTTAATTAGTATTATTACAAATTTTAATTGGTTTTGTAATTATGCAAGACATTGGCAATGCCATCTCCTTAAAACACAGTCACAAAAGAAGAGTGTCTCTCATTTTCAGATACACAACTAAACATCTAGTCCCAGGAAAGGGTCCAAATAAAAGCTCAACATTTCCTTGCAAGGGGCTGCAAAAACAGTGGACACTACATCCTTTAATGTCACCTGTTGAACTACTTGGATGTCCTAGTCTTCAAACTGACTCATGTGAATTCAGTGTAGATGCCTACTTGGCTCAATTCTGAGGGAACAAGGAATATACATATTTAAATCCATTTTTTTTTTTAAATTATTGCTTTCTAGTCAGGTGCCTGAATATCACAGTAAACAAGTTTCCTTATTGATATTGTCCGATGAGCTGGCCTGAACACAGTTTCACTACCTGCAGTCCCAACATAAATTAGCTTATGTTGAACACAATCTATGACATTGCTTCAAAAGTGATGATAAAAACTCTAATTTTAAAGAATACAGATTGATATTAGATACTACAATTTGGAAAAAAACTGATAGCTCAAAGAAACAGTGGACTGTTCAAACTCAGACGGCATGGGAACAAAGTGTCTGCAGTTGAAACAGGTGATGCATTTTAATGCGAGAATATAAAGAGTGAGGCCAGGTAGAGAGTAGGAACAAGAGAAAATGTAAATAAAACTGTAATAAATTGCTATGAGGAGTAAAAAGTAACAATTTTGAGTCTTTATTATGCAATCTGTGTAGGAGAAATTCCTATCCTAATTTTTTATTAAATTATAAGACAGGCAAATTTATTTATCATGTCCTTGAAGAAACCAGGTGCAACCTGTGTTAATGGCACAAAAAATGGGAGAGGATAACAATACATTCCACAAGACAAAACAAGGTTTTTCATTAAAAATAAAATGTTCATTCTGCACAGGAAAATCCTTTTTGTTTAACGTACAGATTTAATTAAAACACCACTGAATTTTTTTACCATTGATCATAAATGGATCTAACAGTTGGTTTATAGAACATAGAATGACTTGTTAAATTGAGCAAGACACACCTGCAAATCTGTTAATTTCAGTTTTTTGACTTATCAGTCTTTTCCTGTTGCTTCTTTAATTTTTAGCAGTACTGAGCATGATATTTTATCTGCTTTTCCACTGGCACTTACTCAGAGGAGGAATGGAATCCAGACATCCTCATCTTCCTATTGCTGGCACTAAGAACGGGTGTTTACCTAACATCAGATCTTAAACAATAGCAAATTATTATACTTATATTGTAGTCAGAGCTTGACACTTTCCTGGTTTTTAAATTGAAAGTTTATATTTTTTTCATTCTGCACCTTTAATTTTATAGCCAGTAATTTTCAAGTCTGCAAGTATTCAAGTATTTTCTTCAACATTTTTCGTGGATTGGTGTTATGATGTGGTATGTTTTACTTCTTTTTTATTGCTCATATTGCATCCCTTAGAGCCTCTCACCTTTTCTCTATGGTTATGTCATCCTACTATGTTTGCAACACTTTGCTGTTTAAAATACACTGACTGTTGCCTGGTATTTTATCTGAAAAGTTTCCCTACTTTGGAACAAGTTGGAAGACCAACTTTATAGCAACAATAAAATTTGTTTATTTTCCTTTTAATTAGAATATATGCTTTTCTATCTGAACAGATTTGTTGGGTATAATTACTATAAAGAACAATATAGCTCAAAGCAAACTGAAATCTCATTTATATTTTAGTGTTATTTGCTGTTTCTTTGAAGGGAGTGGGGGAAGGAAAAAAGAAGCAGGGCAATTAGCAGGGGGGAGTCAGAGGAATATCTGACTAAATTATAAAAGACAATGAAGACAATTAAGTTATTAACAACAAATCACTTGTCAACCTACTAGGTGTATTTCTCCAGTACTTACTACTTAAAATCAAATTCAACCAACCAAAAAAAAAAAAACCCCAAACCCCAAAATTCCAGCAGACTGGTTTTATCAGATCTGACATAAAAGAATACCAAAAGCTACTGGATCAGAGAATGTGATATTAAGTTATATTCCTTAAAGTGTTTAAACCAGAGGTCTAATGTTTTTTATAAGATCCCCTCCACCTTGGGGGCACCCCACTGAGCTCCAGTTTGCCTGTACGTCTTTGCTGTGTTGCCCAAACTATAGGCAGTACCTAGACTTGCTGAGTGAGGAGTGCTGCACTTCTTTACTGCAGCCTGGGGTACTGTTGGTTGCCTTCTCTGCCAAAGCACACTGCTGGCTTTTGTTCAGCCGGCCGTGTGCTAGGACCCCCATGACCTTTTCAGCAGATCTGTGCCCCAGCTTGTCAGTCATGTATATGTATCATGTAAAATTAGAATTTATGAGTACATAAATTGGTTATTGTGAGATAAAAGGGTGCTAAAGAATAACTTTTTTTGATTTTTTCCCAAGGTGACATTGCATCCTGCCAACTTCATCTTGTTTCTGATGCAGTTATTTTGAGCTTGGAACCTGTCCTTGTGAGAACTAATGTGTAGTGCTTTTAACAGAGAGGTATAACTCATCATTTTTTTCAGTTCTATTCAAAACAAGTCCGTATAACTGCTTTGATCATAAAATAAAAATTAAAGACAAAGCAAATTTCACTAAACAGATAAGTAATGGGTGTGTTTTGATGTAAACCAAAATCCTTACGACATTGTCTTTCCTAGACAATTTTTTCCTCCTGACTTAATGGTTCCTTTAAGTGCATTGGAAAATTGAGAATTGTGGGTAAGGATGTTTTAATACATGTTGTTTATATTTATTGAGGGTTTTTTTTTTTTTTAGTTATTTAGTAGTTGTGTTGCATGCCCAAATGTGTTTGCTTTTGGATTACAAGGTTCAGACAGTTTCTTCTTGGACTGTACTTCAGCTACTCATGACCTACTTTTCTTGATACATTGCTCACTTAGATTTGAGTTTGTTTTATTTTCTTTTCCTATGCTAGGTAATGAAGTAATTTTTTATTTTCACATTATTTCTGTCATAGACTTCCACATTTGCAGTGGAACAGCATTGTGATTTTGGTGGCATTTTTTTATACAATTGAATATAGGTTTCCCTGTGCTCTCCTCTAACTTCCTCTGTAGTGTCTTCCCAGACTATATTATTCAGTTGTTACAGCTTTGTGATTTGTGAAAACCTTGCAGTGGAAGCATATGTCACTTTGCTGATTGTCATATCAGTACCAACAACTACAACAACCAAGGCTTTAAACCACTGAGATACAAGGAAATATATTTGCCATGTACTTGAAGTAGAGCAGTAGAGCACAAACCATTGGGAAATACTATTGCATTTTCACCAAATGAATCAGTTGATTTTTTTTTTTTTTAACATGATTTATCTAACATATGTGAAAGTTAAAAAATGTTACACCACTCTACAGAGTGTAGCATGTTAACTGAGGCTACCTCACTGAAACATGCCCTCCTGTTCTGTTTTAGGCCCAGATGGTAACTGAGCACCATGTGACTGCTCACTCACCCCTGAAGATGACCAGTATGCATGCAAAAAGGACATTTAAATATATTAATGAGTTCTTGGAAATGTGATGAATATGCTAACAGTTTCTTTGAAAATGAAATGCATATGCATGTTTTAATACTATAAAGCTTTTGTAGAGGGACGAGTCGGGATGCATGATAGGTGGAGCGATCCTCTGTGCATCAAGTGCAGTAATAAAGAATGGCTGCTTCTTAAGACTGCACTGGTGTTAAGAAGTTCATTCCTGATTTTGGTGACACAAACATTATGTAAATTTCTGAATCAGGTTCTTTCATAAGTAGCAACTAAATTACAGAAATCCAAAACTTGTTTTGACAAATTTCAGAGAGAGTATACCTGGGAGGGTGGAGACCTGGCAGTACAATTAGCCTTTGCAAATCCTGAACATAGGCTGTCTCACAAATGCAATGGGCTGTAACCAAACTACAGGCAAGGTTAACTCTTTTGCAAATTAAAGTTACTGGAGAGAAGAAAGCAATAGATAAATTTTACCATTCAAGTCAGCTGAAATTGTGCAAGCAAGGAAATTTTACAGAACTATGCAGACCCATTTCTGGTGTACTCATGCAATGATGGAAATGGGAAGAAAACTTAATTTTTGCCTTTTCCTTCTCAGTGATTTTTAGAAAACTGATTTTGTCTCTATAGCAGTTCTGCAAAAACAGAGACTGAAATTTAGAATTACTGCAATGATCACCATAAGAAGAAAGAGAACAGATGTCTTTAATTCATAATGATACTATTTTGGGAGTGCACTCTTTAATTAAATTTATAGCATTAAAGGTTTAAATTCCATTATAAATGTGATGTAAAGTAAGAAACCCATGTGGACCCCAAGATATGAGCTGGGAACAAAAGGAGGCCAAATCTTTGATCCAAAGAAACTAAAATATTCTAGAGAATTAACTTTAAAATAACTCTACTGAAAATACTAGTCCTAGAATTCTAGGAATTATTCAGTGATGTAACTGTCTGAAAAAATTACAGAAGTAGTATAAAGTTATAAACATAATAGAAATAAAAGAGCATAGGACTGAAATTCTGTTAGTTTTCAAGTTGTTAAGAAAAATTAATAAGCAGCTGGCCTCTTAGGGCTAAGTGTCCCCAAGAGTCACCTACTGAGTTGGAAGGGTGTGAAGGTCTCATTGCCACTGGGAAACTCAGGTTGAGTTCAGTGCCAGAATACTTTTCCAGGGGAGAGCTTATCTCTTACTGTGTAAGTGCTAACAAACCCCTGAATTAATAGCTATACTACAAGTGGATGTACTTAATTTATCACCATGTTTCCAGGCAGCCCAGGGTTAACCCTTACACTAATTTACAGGTTTTGTTTTTACTTAAGTCACTCTGATCTTGTTCTGTGGTCAGCTCTCACCATCGTTTCTTCTGCTGTTTCTTGCCTACAGAAATTCCTCTTCTATGCAATCTCTGTAGTTTGCAGAAAGGAAATGTATCCTGAAGAATATAAATTAGATTTTCCAATAATTGAATATATATGCTGGACTGGGAGACATTAATCATGTTCTTCTGCAAGAAGACTATCTGTAGTACTCTCTATGATTGAAGGAATTACAGGGCTGAGTACAAAAATTACAGTTTGTAATGTTATGGTATCCTCTTCAAAGAGGCACTTGAACCTGTAAATATAATTTTCTGGATGACTAAAGCAGTGTCTCCTGGAACAGTCCAATTTGCATTTGAAATGACAGTGCCCACCTGTGGTCTACAGGAAGACAATGGCAAGAGAAACCCAAAGAATCTCTGCCATCATCACCTTTAGTGTGCCCCACAAAAATAAATGCATTACTTCAATAGGAAGAGTAATACATAACGGAAAAAAACAGAGTTTGCTGGTTACTAAATTTTTTGTAATGTTTTAAAGGTTGAGCTTTGTGAACTTGTTTCCTATAAGCCTAAGAAAGAGAAAAGGACCAGCTTAAAATGAAAAAAAAAAAAAAAAGCTAGTTTAAAAATCGTGGAAAGTTACAAGCCTGAAACACGGAACAAAACAGTGTTTATTTTGACTGGACAAAATTAAATCATAAGCATAAGGATAA
The DNA here is from genome assembly GCF_000700745.2 of Antrostomus carolinensis. Lineage (NCBI taxonomy): Eukaryota > Metazoa > Chordata > Aves > Caprimulgiformes > Caprimulgidae > Antrostomus > Antrostomus carolinensis. The sequence goes on from NW_010332050.1 coordinate 14,892, forward strand.
AATGTTGGCATTAGATTGGAGCTTAACTATGAAGATGTTAATAAAATTATAATGAGTAATAAGATAGTATTGTGTAAGTGATTGGCACCTTAACCATTCAATGAATTAATATGAAATTAAGTATTCTAAGCTAAAAGGGTGTTAAATAATAGATTTTTAGAACAGTTTCCCAAGGTGATGTTGACTCCTACTTGCTGCACACTTTGTTTCCAACAGTTAATCTGATCACTGTTTTAATAACCACTTGTCTGTATTATATAATTTTGATTCTTTTAACAGGAAAATGAAGTATGATAGCTCACAGTTTGACTTTGTCAGAACACTTCAAAACACGTTTTAACTTTTTTAACTTTTCCTGTGAATGTTTAGAGAGATGAATCTAACAACAAAGAAGCCAAGAAAATAAATCCTGTGAACTTTATTAAATAGGAAAAATACAGGGATTTGTTTCCATGGGAGGTACTCTCCAGCCTTCTAAATGGTTTCTTCTCTCTCATTGGGTTCTCCTTGCTTGATCACCGTTCTCCTAAAAGTTGTGAAATGAGACAAGGAATTAGACTTTCCATTCATGGGGACACCAGCACAAAGTCAGAAGTAAGTAACCTCAATTTTTCCCCAGTATTCTCTCTGGTACTTATGTGCACAAAATTATCCATCATGCAGCACAAAGCCCAGTTCAGAGTCACTGCTCCCCAGATGATCTTCAAGCTCTAAGCACACTCTAGTCTTTAACTGAAGATATATGACTTTTTTTTTGCCTGTATTAAAGCAAACACTATTTGCTTGTAACCCACTTACCAAGTGAGCCATGCCCTTCCTTGAGAGGAATGTTTGACCTGCTACACTCATTTGGAATGTAGCTTCTGCAAAATGAGTTGCATTTAATTATGATGCCAACAAGCAGCAGGAAACTGATGACACACTTTGTTTCCTAGGATCTTGTGTAGTTGGATATAAATTAAATCAAAGTCAACAAACCTTGAATAAAAAGGATGAAAAATTCTTCATTTAAATGAACTCTGATTCGTATTTACTTGGCTTTTGGTCTTTTTGAACTTCTGATCCTCAGGAATAACGCTGTAAACCTATGTGTGCTTAGTATTATTAGGACTCAAGAACTATAGGAATATACATATATATATATATAAAAATAGATAGATAGATATCGAGAACATGTTCTTCACATACTCCCCTTAGCTTTCCTACAATTACAAAAAACGTCTCCAGTCAGCTCCTGATCAAAGTTGATTGAAGAAAAAAAAAAAAAAAAAGAATGTTTAACTTTAGAGATAACTACACATTTTTCAGATGAGAGAAGCCATTGACTGCAGAGTAATTTGTTTATTTAGTTAAGTTGGTATTGTTATGCAGGTACATTTGATGGGATATAACTGCAGCGGTTCTCTGTATTGAGTCTGAGTATTTTAGCAATCCATGCACAGCTCTTTCTGCCTGACAGTCTTGCAGTGTTTGCTTAGATGAAGTAGACTCTCACCGTTCCTTGTTCCTTTCTTCTTTTTGGCAGAGTGCTCCTTCTTGAACCCTCTATGTTCTTGTGGGCTTTTTTTTGTTCTTTTGGTTTTGATTTATTTTGTAGTTTTGTTTTGTTTTTCTCTATAGTTCTCAAGGCCTGGAAACATGTTTTAACAATTGGCAATAAAACTAAAGAAATGGGTTTCTTCCTTTGATGTGGTAAGAAAGGACTAACCCAAGCTCAATATATTGGAGTGACAACTTTGTTCTTGGATAGCACAGGAGTGCAGTGTATTTCTTTGTTAGACAAGTAATCAGCTAGACAAGGTGAATTTCACACAATGTTGTTCCCCATTCCATCTTTCCTTGAGACCAATTCCTGTTGCTTTTCTTATTGTAGTGGTCCAATGAAGCATTATGTATATTCAATGACATAAAATAATCATGGAAGTAATCAAAACACATTATTTTTTTCAAAAATTCAGAAAGCAGAGGAAACTCAGAAAGAGCAGATGCCAGAAAGCAAGTTGGCTGAGCAGTCTGCATTTAGCTCTCATTACTGCATCCCTGTCTTACTTGCACAGTCACATTTACACAGGACCTGTCTCATGCGGGGCCTGGAAAGGATAGTGCTCGCTAATAAGCACTCCCTGGTTCTTCCACGTGTTTTCTTAAGTCTCAGTTACTGATTACCATTAAAACCTGTATAAAATTAGCCCTTGGCCCTCTGCTTAAGGCCTTTTTCTTATAGTGTCCAAAACTAGCATATTTAATTGTTTCACAGAATGAGTTTTTATTATTTAAAATGATAGAAAAATATATAATATGTTAGGTATTCAAACCATTAATTAATTGTAATTACCTTTGTTTGCTCACTAACTTTTTGCCTTAGTAAAACTGGGTGTCCAAGCTGATGTCAAATATTGATGTTAGGTTCTATTTAACATGCTCTAGGATAACTTGACTGGTCTTCAGATGCTGTTTCGGAGTATAAGCAAGTCTCACATAGGTCTTATGTCCTGTTTATTAGCCCACTGTGGATTTCTTGGATACCTTTTGGCACCTCAGATGCCACAGACATGAATGTTTAAGCAAATGGTGTCAACCACCTAGTCAGTATATTCACTTCAGTCTTAAAACTACTCAGTGTTTTAATTTTGTCCAGTCAAAATAAACACTATTCAGTGTACCCTGATGTTGACACTGGCAAATATATCTTCTTTCCAGAAATAATTATTTTTGTACCAAGCCTATAAAATACACTAGAGAAGCTCTATCAATGAATTAAATTCAGTACTAGACTCATACAGATATATCATGTCATCATATGATACAATTGCTGGAAATTTCCATATGATTTTTTGCCCCATAGATGTTTTGGTTTATTCCATCCAGTCTATGTGGGTGCAACTTCAGTACCTTCTCCATTACACCTTCCAATCACATAAACATCATACCATCAGGTTTGCTTTCCATTTCTTACACTTTTTTATCTCAGTCCTCGGCTCTTTGCCCTTCCTGTACTAGTTTCCTATAACAGACATTATTTCTAATCCAATCTCTGTCTCTGATGTCATTTCCCTTTTCTCAGTTCCCTTTCCACTCAAATCTATTTTCTCTCTCCTTGTATTCCACCTGACTTTACCTCCAAATATCCTTTTGTCTCACTATCTTCTTGTCTTAGACTAATTTCTACATTTCTCTTTAATCTCTCTAACTTTCTTTAGATTTGCACAAGTCTTTTTTTAAGTCCTATCCTTGGTTATTGCCAATTCTGCTGTCATATTTCTTTGTTCTTCATCATCTTTAGCTCCATCCTCTTTCAAATTACCTTTGCTTTTATCTGCCCTGATTCCCAAAGTTTTCATTCAGTCTTTCCCAATCCTTTTCCAGTACATATACATTTCCATTCAGCGATACATTTTTTGTGCAACTGCTCTCAACATTTCAGCAAACCTTTTATATTTTCATGTTGAGTACTGTCTCCACTTTTCTATTTGTTTATTTTGCTTCTGACCTGCATCTCGTCATCTTGTTATTCAAATCAGTAGCCTCTTCTACCTAATACGCTGATGATAAAATGATGGCTGCTGTGCAAACATGGCAGGACCATTACTGCCACTGGATTCCAGATCTTTAAGATCAGAGCACAAATAGCCATACTTAGACAAAGTTGAAACCTCCACACTGTGAATGAATAATTTTAAATGTATGAATGAGATTAAGCAAACCTTAATTAAGCATAGGAAATTTTATATTTCAAGACTTTCTAAATTAACCATATTTGTGTAGATTTCTACAGTTTTACAGTAGCATAAATTAACTCCCTTGCTAAAAGTCAACCTCTTTTTCTGAAGACAAGGAACTTGAGGACAGATGTTTCCTGCATAATATCATTTCTGTGCAGCGTAATCTGAGAACTAATAGGACTCTAGAGTTGCATAAAATCAATTTTACCAGTCTAACTCACACTGTTCTGTATAAAGCTAAAAATGTAAACATTTTCTACACCTTAGACTTTGTGCAATACAGTAAGCCTGATGCAAGACGCAGATATCTAACACCATTCAGAATACAGAAGACTCTTTCAGACTCTCATTAAACACTATGGCCCAACACCATTTTAGTTATGACTTTTTTCACATGCTACAGACACAATGAAAAATTTAAACTTGTTCACAGTTCAGATGGCAGAAAATCAAGGAGAATTCTTAATCAATGGGAAAAGTTGTAGTGGGTATACTGATCGAAATTTTATTTGTATGCCCTTATCCAAAGTTCATTGACTTTGTTAAGGGTCTATTGATTTCTGTGCCCTTTAAAAGGGGTTTAAGTGCCTCTTTCTGTGAGATTACTACAGGATATTGAGCTCCCTCATGGTAAACTCTTCGATCTTTCCTTGAACAGAATATTGTTCTATTTGATATATAACATTTCAACTGAAAATGAAAATCTCAAACAGCTAAAATATAGCAGTATTATTTTAAAGTAAAAGTCTTATTCAGATTAATTCATTAATGCAAAAGCTAAATTTTAATTTGTGCATGTGCATTTTCAAAGAACTTGGTCAATGTTAATATCTGTCAATTTCAACTAGATAAATGTTTTCTGAATTCCAGATTTTCACCTGGGAGCTTTTTAGTGGTTGTCACATTACATATGAGAGCTCATTTCAAGATGGACTGATTACATTTCTATTTAACTGCTAGATTCAAAACTGTGTATACATGGCTTAACTAGCTGAAATAAATCTGTATGCATAGGACTATATACAAATTCAATATATACAAATATACAAAAAGTATTTTGTGTAAATGGATTTGTATGTTGACAAACAGAAGATATAGTTGAGCTCATAGGATCAGTTGCCACAGCTCCCATTGGCTTTCTGACCTTAAGATGCAGCTGACTTAAGAGGCCCTAGCTTCTGTCACCCCTCTTCTTCTATATCCCTTATGTTAACAAAACATATAATTAAAGGGCTCTTATACCACTGACTGGATATGAGGTATTCTTTTTGTTGTTCCATATGATAGACTAAAAGCCAAATTCACTATAAAAAAACAGTTGAAACACTAATAAAAGGGGTCACAATCTATAAATATAGACATTAAACAACCATATAAGACACTTTTGTAAATGAAATTCAAAGCACCTATTTCCTCTGACTTCTTTTTATCTTTATCTTTTCGCTTTCACAAGGCAAGCCAATGAAAGGCTAATCTTAATGACAGGGTAGGTAGTGTGCACTACAATAAACAAGATGATTAGATACTGGAGAGGTAATACTGAGACATTTAGTTGTAACAAGTCTCATTCTTCTTATTACATAATTATAATTTTCTTATTGTATGATACATGGTAGAATGATAACATTTTAAAGTACTATAGTACCCAAGAACAATTTATATATAAAAATAACTGAATTCTTCTGCCTTGATTGAAAATCATCCTTCAGCTCAGAAGCAGAAGATTCTTGAAACTGAAAACACACACCTAAAGGCTTTGTTTACATTGTGTAACATAAAGACAAAAATGACTTTTACCTATTTCTGATTTTATTTTGTCATGAATGGATGGACTATTTGGTATTAGGCTATATGGAATTTTTTCTGAACTGATGTTACTATCCTTCTGCCATTGAAAGACTGAAGTTGCTATAGCCTCTCAAAAAGAGCACGTGAGGGGACATGTGTGAACAGTATATGGATTGAGGGTAATATGTGAATTAGAGAGGCTTGAGCTCGTGAGGCACAAAGGAATGAATGTGTAACAGTCAACACACTTGAGAGCAATTCCTCCAAAATGCAGGAATGGCCTAAGGTCCTGCAGGGTGAGATTTCAGCAAGAAGTGAACATGTTCTGTTCAGAAGCTCCAATTAGCACTCAAGAAGCACTACTGCTACCATACAGACATAGGCTGAGAAGGCAACGTTTTGCTTAGTTTTATTGCTTGTGATGGCATTGCTTAGAACAGTGCTGCATTTAAGTGGCTGCTGCCTGTGGAAGTCTAAGTAGATCTATGGCAAAGCTTTGCTAGTGTTACAGCTGGTTTTGGCAGTGGAAGTAGATTGGATATCAAGGGGAATGATATTATTTTTTTCAATTAATTAGACTCTCATATTAGTTATTATGATTTATGATAACAACTAGATTCTATTACTAATAACAGATTAATAAATTGAAGATATTCTAAGAAATATTGGTTGTGACCTGTGTCTTCCCCATCTTGCTCCTCAAAGAAAATGCAATTTACATCAGAAGCTGTTTGTGGACAGTTGAAAATGTCTTGAAATGCCTCAAATGACCAAATTCTCTAATTGGCTTTTAAATTACAGTAGTCTTGAAATCTGATTGCGTTCTGTGCTACAGAGCAGCTAGTGGTTAATGGAAGAGAGGTCTGGAAAGAGCAGCCAGAAACTCATTCCTCTGCTAACTTTCTTTTGCAAAATTAGACTTTGCACTTTTCCCACCAAATCTCTTTATCTATCAAGCTTTGAAACAACTTATATACAAATTCAAACCAGCAAGTCTGGGCCATTTCCACACAAGACCACTGGGAATTGTCTGGAAAGGTCTTGGAATAAGTCCTGGACAATACTGGAAATAAACTGATACAAAACTTAAACCATAATGAATTAAATAGTGAGAATATAATTATTGGTAGTCAACATGATTTACTGGAATATAAATCTTGTCAAGCAAATCTAATTTCACTGTCAGCCTTGATAAGATTATGAATTTGGTAAATAGAGCTGAAATTTCATAAAGTATTTGACTTAATACCATATGACATTCTAATGAAAGGATTGAATCACACAAGTAGATCATGAGCTGGCTAATGGGAAGGTGAGTTATTACTGAATTTTCTTTTATACTGTGTTCCACAGAGATCTGTATTGGGCATTGTCCTGTTCAACATTTTAGTCAATGGCTTGGTAATAAATATAAATCACTACTGATAACATACACTGGAAGGAAGGTTCACAAAGCATACCTGTGGAATGACTGAAAAAAACCATAGCTGACTGAACTTAAAACAATGTCTCAGAGCAAAGTAGTAGCAAAAAAAGTACTAATTGTACTAGTAAATGTGTAAACAGTAGCAGTGGAATAATAAATACAGCTGTGGGATATTAGTTTAGATTTGTGTGATTAGTGTTGTAATTTCATAAGATAAAGCTATAAACTTTTTTTTTTTTAGTTGAACATGTGACACATATTAAAAAAAAAAATAATCCCCCAACAATAATGACCCTGAAATACAGTATTCAGTTTTGCTGTCCACCCTTTAAAATGGTGTTGAACAACCATGCCAAGAAAAACCACAGACATTGCATCTGCATTAATGTTTAGTTTGCATTATGAGAGCAGATTTAAAGTAAATCTCTTGATTTCACCCCATCACTGTACTTTGGTTCATACAACAGAGTCATCTCAGAGTGCATAGACAGGGCTGTGTGTGGATGTAGGGGAAGATGTGTACTGGAGTGCAGCAAGTGTGCCAGATGCTGATGGGATTTCAGTCCACACATCCAGCCTAGAGCTCGTTCGGAGTAAAACACCCCCAAATACTTGCAGAGTAGATGTTGGACACTTAAGCCACAGTTTATCTACAAATCTAGTGTTATGGTCTGTATAATGCTAATGCAACCATAGTTAGAAATTACTCAAGGACTTTTTTCTATTTTATCAGACCTTGTTTTCCTTTTCTGAAACCAAAACACAATGGAAAAAAAGTGGATGGGCCCTTGTCTCTTGTCTATATTTACACCTTCATTTGCCAGACCCTCAATTTCCAGAACCCCATACTTGCTCTGTAAGGGCAACTGGGTAGGTGAGGGAGGCCTGGAAGGAATTCACCTGCCACCCTGAGCAGGGACCTTTTTCCATTCACCTTGGTCTCTTAGGTCCCCTCCTTTGGCCTGGTGGCAAGAGGGTAGGAGATCCTCTGCTTTGAGCGGAGTCTCTATCTGCTGCCTTAATATATTGTTGAAAAAGAATCCAATAGGTTTGTTTCAGTTTTTCTTTGGGTAGGTTCTCTCATCAAACTTGAATATAAGCTTACAGGATGTTAAAGGAGGGAAAAATAATCCCAGCTTTTCTAAAGTTATTTAATGTTCTGGACAGCAAGTGCTGCTGCTGCATATTGAATAAAAATGGCTAAAAACAAAGAGAAAGAAGAAAATCTATATTGATAAATTATTGTCCTCTGTCTCAGGTAGAATGCATGTCTGAAGCATAGTTATAGTGATATATATCTAGAATACCACTAGAATAGTGGTATATAAACCCCTTGTATATCAAGACCTTAGAGGTATTAAGGAAACTCCGTTTGGAAAAAACAAAAAGCAATTAACTTTTTTTGGTTTAGTTACTTCAAAATTTTAAGTTATCCACAACAGATCTCTTAATTTTTAGTGTTTCTTATGTTAAATCGTGATATATGCAAAATATTAAGCAATAACTGGGAGATCTTAAAAAAGATCATCAGCTTACAGTTTCATTTGGCAGAAAATCTGCTTCAGTAGTGAAAAATTATTAATAATATATTTAAAAATGTAACTAGACGTTAGTAGTAATAATTCAGAGTATTACTTATACTTGACTACTCTTTTTTTTTTGTGGTATTTGCATAAATGATTGATTAAGATCTGAAACATCTTTTCTTTTATGCTAACTTCTTCTGGTTATAGAACATTGGATCAAGAACTAAATAAGTATATACATACACTGAGTTACCCAGGGGAACTACTTCAGTGGCATAAAAAACATTTTTGGATAAAAATATGTCCTATTAATCCTACATGATATCTTGGTGTCTTACTATTCCATACATTTACATAATAAGATATCAAGTTCCTACCAACAAGAGTTGTTATTTGTCTGTTATTTTATATAGATACAGCTAAAAGGAAACAACAGGGTTTTTTGGTGCCTGTCCAAATAACTACATGTTGTCATTTCCAGCTGTCTAAAAATGGCATTTCTGCACACTCGTATGTATTTTGGTCTGTGTTGTTTCCATGCAATGAGTTTTGGGGTTTTTTAATCTACCTATTTTTAAATTACCAAAAAATGACCAATTATCTGAGGAACAGCATATGAAGCATAGACAAAAGCTGTGCCACTTACATTTTAGAACGTTTTTCAGATCCATGTTGTCAGCTGTGTAAGGTCATCATAACAAGTTTTTTACCTCTGAAACTTTGTACAGATGGAGTCCTTTCAAAAACAATGGTGGAAGAATTGTGAATAGGATTTCATTTTTTATGGAGACTTGATTCAGAGCCATCAGGCCTTGAAAGTTCAAATGGAAAATGCAACAACTATGACATTGCATGGGAAATTACATACTAATGATGGGGAGAATCTTCCTGTTTTCCTTTCCATTGTACTGGGCACAGTTACCAGAGCAGCAGCTAGGAGAAGCTGTACAGTACCAGTTACCAAGCCAGAGATCATAACCCTTATGCAACACTGAAACTTCAGAGGGGTTAATCTTTTCTCTGTTGTTAGGGGAGAAGTATCATGCAATGGTCATTATAAAAACAGAAAACAGTTTCAATCTAGGAGGAAACCCCTTTCAACTTAAGTACTAGGGAGTATGAATCATTAATGCAGTAGAGGAAACAGCACAAAAGCCCCTGAGGATCACAGTCAAAGGCTTCAAACGAACACCATGTTTCATATGACTGCTCAACAAACATTCCCATAACTCACACTCTGACACCCCTGAGAATTATAAACAGTTAATCTTTTCCCTTTTTAAAGGAACATATACCGGACTCATTGCCAAGGATTAGGTCAAAGGACCTCATTATCTTCCTCCCTCTTAATTTCCTTTCCTCCTCTGCCCCTCTAACTCAAAGGTAGATACCTATATGTTTTAGCTATTCATGCCACTAGTCTAAGGATCAGGCTGGGTAGGTTTACCTAACCTTTCTTAAATTATGTTTGGAAGAGACAGAGTATTGAATAAAGGCATAATTGTCGTTGCAAGATCAACAAACAGTCATAGTGATAGATTGCAGTAGCTTGCAGGATAAGGAGAAAGCTATAATGCAATTTAAATTGAATTCTTTAAGCTCATCTCTCAAAGGAAAAAGAGAAAAAGAGTGAGAGAAAGCACTAATATTACCCTAAATTGGAAGTAAAACTTGTTAATTAAAAGGGAGAGAAAATGGGGGAGACTAAAAGAAACTAAGTCAGACTTCCATACAAAGAAGAGTAAAATAATATATTTAGTTGATGTTTTAGTTTATTGAAAGACCATACTGTCCGTAACCATACTGTGTATCTGTTGTGAAGACTTACAGGATTAATGCTTCTCAAATCTCTCATCTTTTTGAGTGGTTTGGATTTTAACAACATAGAAATTGCAAGCAGAATGATGCTCTCCTCTCAGAAAGTATTGAGTTGTGAGTGACTAACTTTATTCTGATCTAAGATAACCTCAAGTTACATCCGTAGGATAGGGCATTTTAGAAATCATATGTATCTCAATCACAGATGCACCATTCACTGTAGCTAAATTCCAAAAAATCTAAAGATGAAAGAGAGTGCTTGATCATCTAACCTGAGCACCTGCACCATACAGACTATGGAATTTTACTCAAAAGTTTAGAAATCAGATTAATTATTTCTGGCGTAGCTAGTGTGGACTATACAATTTGCTCTGGAGATCTGAAGGAGTGGAGAACTCAACTTTTTGATAAAGTATTCTCCGGTGAAGGTACCTTCACTATTTTCCATGTACAGTTTAATTTCAAAATTCAAATAGAGTCACTCTTTGATGACAGATTTAAATAGTTGTATTTATTTTTACTGTTTGTTTACTTGACTGTTTGTTTGTTTTTAGCATCTGTCTCTAAACCAGATCTTTGGAAGATGCTGAGGACTCTGAATCTGACAGCTGAAGGACAGATCTTCTAAATAAATGGTGAAGAGCTGCTATAGATCAGTTCTAACCACTATTATTTCTGTCTGACCTTATTTTAGTTGTACCTCATCTTTCTTCTGAGTTTTTAGACTTCACAGTGGTTTACATAATTAGAGGTATTTTTCTTATTACATTTTTATATTGCAGTAGGACCTTGATGGCTCAGCTAGCATATGACTTAGTATGGTAGGTGCTATACAAACATATAGTGCTATAAATATTAGCATCCACATCAAAGAATCCTGAGATGTCTGCTTTGACAGACAAAAAGTTCATTATTTCAAAAAGGTGACTTTCATGAATTATTTTAAATTGTTCTTTATAATTGAGCCACTTCAGTAGTGCACAGCTTTCTAAATTAACAATAGATTCTAATGAAAGAAGTTCTTATAAGATCACCTGTTATATGCAGTCACACCTAAACATCAAAGACTGAAAAATACTGTAGATGCACAATTCTGTGTAACAAATTTCAGCTCTGTCTTGTTTTATATACTTGTTTAAAGCAATTACTTGGTGTAAAAGGTCATGAGCTAAAGAAGCTTTTACTTTTGATTTTTTTTACATTTGCTTTAGTTTTTATGTATAAACATGAGAGCTGAGAGGAAAAACATACTTCACCTCTCTAACTTTCCAATTCAGTCTAGTTTTTAAAAGTTAAGGTAGCCTTATTTTCACTTTGCATCTGCAATGAAACTTGAACAAAAATCATATAAATACAGGAAATGCTGACAGTCTTAATTTCAGATAACGTGTCCTGAGATACAGAGATGCTTCTATTAAAGCATTTTGTTTTTTTGCATATGTATATAAGCATATGGAATACAGTATTTGTGCACAAGCTCACAGAGTTTTATAAAAAGTAAACTTTCTTTCATTTCACTCTAAGTTAGCACTTATTTGTTCAGTGTATTTCCCTGAACTAGAAATGTTTTAAATAGTAATCACATGGGGGTTCCATGTGATTTGGATATCCTTTTGGATATCCAAAAGGTTACTATGTTCAGGGGGTTCAACTTTTGCGTTAGGCAGGGCTTGCAGAGTTTGGATAGCGGGGGGCTGCAAGGTGCCCAGGCAGGAGGAGGGTATGACCTATCCTTTGAAAGCTGCAACCAAGTCCAGCCAGCTCTGATGCCAGTGCAAATGTCCCAGTACACATCAAATCTCCAGCCTGTCAGGGGAGCACCCATGACATAGTCCCACAGCCACATGGCACAGTGCTGGAACCACACTGCTGTATTAACTTGCCCAACTTTTCTCCTGGACCACGTAGCCTCCTCAGTGAGACAGAGAAATTGTGCAGATCATAAAATTGCAATACGTCCATTTTTACAGTGTTCTGGAATCTGAGTCCTTTCAGTCTCTGCTCTACCAGTTTGATCTTTAACTGCAACAGCTTCAGATGCTGAGCCTTGATTCAGTGGTCTCAGTATAGATAACCAGTGCCATTTAAGGTACTTCGTAGTATCCTGTTGGCCATCAGCTGCCACTTCATTAGCTGCCACAGTTATCTTACCATCCATCCACAGGATGGCTCTCATTCTGTGAATACACCAAGTCCTGGTATCTTTGGTGTCTAAACACAAACAAGTTGTCAAAACTTTTGTTACAGTCACTGAAAACTGAATCAGGGCAGCCAGCAAAGTCTAGAGAGCTCTTCTGTTTACCATGTAGTAGATGCAGAATGTTTGATCCAGTTTCGCAAAACAGGCTATTCTATGATGCAACAGGACATAGATATTCAGGGGGGTTGACAGATATGACAGAGAGAGCAAGAAACCTGTAGCCATCTAGTCCAACAACAAGAAGCCAGGCAGTATATGGCACTGGAGAAGTCTGTTTAGGAAGCTGCACCAAATCCCTGCATATTGTCCAAATCCCTCTTTAGGTATCTTGACTATGTTGACTAGATCTCTGTTGATCATAATGGGAGGATATATATCTTTTTCATAAACAGATATCTATATAGAAACACTTGTATTTAGGCAATTGAATCTAAAATAAGTTGGTAAATATGAGAATGTCTCTGATAGTATAAAGCAATGTACTATATTTTTATATTTCATATGAATTAACAAACACATGAAGAGTAGGTTTTTTGCTGATTATATATTTTTTAACTTTTCATTAAAAGTATTAAGAGTTCAATAAAAATAACTTCATGCAGGTAAAGTTGTGTTTAACCCTGGATTTAGCAAATCATTACATATAAATGTTATTCAGC
>NW_010332051.1:0-45129 GCF_000700745.2 Antrostomus carolinensis
GGTGTGGGGCAGAGGTGGCCGCGCAGGGGACAGGCGGTTCCCAGGGGCGAGGGTCCGTGGCGCCTTTGGGCTCGCAGAGGGGCTGTTTGCTCTGTGGGTGCCCGAGTGATGAGTTGCCGAGGGAGAGGACGGAGCGCGGGGCAAGAGGTTCTTTTGCTCTGTCAACACTCTTAAGAAAGAAGTTTATCGTGTTTTTTGACAACTGCCCGCACTGACCTGCGGAGAAGGTGGATCTTCAGTGCGGCCCTGGGTGCTCGATTCAGAGGGTGGTGTAGCTCAGTTCCACTTCCGATTGCTATAATGTATATTTTTACATAAATTTTTAAAAATATATATTTGCCTGCCAACTATTCACTCGTTATACTGTATATATGTGCGATTACTTGAACAGTAAAATATAATTGTCTTTGCTTTCACTTCCAGTGTCTGCTTTTTTTAGCAGGATGCTCCTTAAAATTGATATAAAATAAATGATTTTACATTAATTTTACACTTGAAGGCCCGTTTTCATCTTCCAACAAACCCTACTTCAATAAAATATCTAAAAATTTATTGAATCCTCTTCTCTATTTAGATTAATTATCATTTGTTATTTACAGTAAATAGATGCAGCGTTGAATAACAACATTATTACTTTTTGTTATTTTGAAGCGTTTCAAATCTGTTAGGAAAGTAAAACCCAGCCTTGCTAACACCTTTCACATGCTTCCCGTTAAGCACAAGGCCTTAACCACTCTGAGTGGCAGTGTTTGTATGCTTAAAATCGAGCATGGACACACATCTCGTGATGCCTAAATTGTTTTTCCCTTTTCTCCTTTCCTTGAATCAACTCTTACTCTCACTGCAGCCAACATGAACTTCTGCTGCTGGCTTCAGTCAGACTGCTTATAATCAAGGTGTCAGCCATGTTATTCTCTCAGCACTCGCTGAGGATCAAAATAAAAACCAGCCAAGACGCTGGATATTTCAGTGTCGGAGCAGCTTGTTAGAGGAAAAGAGTAAACGCAGCTGGCAGCATTGGCCAGAAGACCCAGAGATTAACTACAACTAATTCAGTCTAAGAACTCCAAGTTGTGCGTAAAAGAACAAAGCGACAGAATGGAGTTTGAATTCTGTGTATTCCTGTTCAGTTTTATCTAGGTATGAAAACCAGATCACTATTTTGTCGGACTACTTAGAAGAATTTCCAGAAACTGATGAGCCAGTGTGGATTCTAGGAAGGCAACACCACCTAAACACAGGTATGAACATTCATCTGCAGAATCTGTATGGAACGCTCATAGATTCACCTGCAGCAGCAGCTCCTGATCTCCTTACATTCTCTAAATGACTTATGAGAGAAGTTTATTTTTCTCCATCAATAAGAAGCCAGCTGTAAGCAGTGATATTCATCCTACAACGAAACCAGGAGTTTACCAATGTGCTTTCTACCGTAAGAGATCGTACGTGTAGCAAAGGCCAGTCAGGTATGAGTCTGGTCACTTCTCCACATCAAATGCCTCAGAAATAGATAAATAAATAATTTTAGGGGAATGTTCAGTATCACTAATATTATTTTCCCTTGAGGGGTGATGTCTGCAGACTGTTATTTGCAACTAAAATGATATTTCAAAAGAATAATAAATTAATCTAGGGCATGTACTGTACCTTGATGAAAATAAATACATGACCTAAAAGTCATAGCAGAGTGATGATATTTATATATCATATAAAAATAAGATTTCAGAAATGAGTTTTGCTCCGTGGGGAGAAGACAAGGGCATCCTCCTGCGTTACATGTCCGAGGCAGTGGCGTGGTGTTCAGGAGAGCCGAGGGTACAGCATACAGCCTTGAGCAGCTGAAGGATCCCTTGAAAAGGCCAGTCAGTCTGAGCCACGGCTCAGAGAAACTGCAGTAAATAAGGTTCTCAAGAATTCTTCAGAACCTTTGGGAGAATTCTGTAAGCACATGTATTAAAAATAAATAAATAAATAAATTTAATGTTATTAACCTTTTCTTAAAATTACTTTGTGTTGGGTTTGGAGATGATGCATAATTCCATGTTGGTTTGCATGTAGAAATTCCTCACCTTTCTTAACTTGCTTTACCAGTTCTTTCCTGAGGATGTAGTTCTCCACAGGTGTTTCATTCAAGCTGGGCATAGTCATTCCAAACACCTTGTAAAATTTCATTGACTAGTAATTATTTCATCCTGAATAAGTTAACTGTAATTAGCACATACAAAAGCTCTATGTGCTTAAACAGCTAAAAAATGTTTCAAGTATTAAGGGTCTTATTTGTAAAAGCTAACAGGAGTCTTCCATGCACTCTGTATATTGACTGTACAGGGAAAATGAGAATTTTTCAGTTTTAAAAGTTCACTTTAATAATATTTTTCCTCTTAAAAATATTGCAGACAAATCTAAGTTCCTGTTGGATATAAGTGCTCGCCTCTGGTTTACGTATAGAAGAAAGTTTTCACCTATTGGTGAGTATTCAGCAGACCAGCTGCTTTGTTATAAATAAGACAGTAGAATTAGTGATGTTATCATGGACCGAGACGTTATTTTTACAGTATTAGAACAGTTTGAGCATCATTTTAACTGTTATGCAAACAAAATATTAAAGCTATTAAAAGCTGTGTTTACTTGTACCTGCATATAATCAAGTCTGCATGTTTGTAGAGCAAGCAGTAAAGTTAGACCAGCAATCTGGAAAGAAGAGCTCTTGCTCAGTGCCTTTTATCCACAGGACAGTTGTCAGAGATTTTAACTCAGATTTTCTCTGTGGTGCTGTGCTCATTTTAAAGCCCATCTTGATGGTAACGAACTTTTTTAATAGGAGGCACTGGTCCTTCGTCTGATGCTGGCTGGGGCTGTATGCTGCGATGCGGGCAGATGATGCTGGCACAAGCTCTGATCTGCAGACACTTAGGAAGAGGTGAGTACTGTTGCTGAGGGAACTTTTGTGTTGTCTGGAGGCTGTTTAGTTTTTGTTGTAGTTTTCCAAAAAAGCACAAAAGCTAAATTTATTACTGAAACTTTCTTTGATGCCCTGATGGAAGTTATTAGTGAATTATTCTTGTCTGAAGGGGCGAAATCATGCTAGCCTTAAGCAGAGAAGTAGAAATAGAGGGAGGACAAATAGGGAATCACATTGTCGTTATTTTGTACAATTTTTTGAGGAATACCCATGTTGAGGCCAAGGGAAAACCTGCCACCATGGGTCTGAGTGCTTACCCTTCTCTTCATTGCTTACATAGCCACCAAACGTTCACACACAGTGACATAGTGATAGACACCATACAAAGTACTTCACAGACCACTCATCCATCACCAGCCTGAGGTCCCAACCCCACAGCAGAACCCATTAGTGCAAGCTCTTAAGCCTGTATCAACACCTCACATCCCAGGATCAGGGGTAAGTGTTTAAACAGCTAAACAAAGTTTTAAGGGTCTTATTTGTAAAAGCTAACAGGAGTCTTCCATGCACCCTCTATATTGACTGAACAGGGAAAATGAGAATTTTTCAGTTTTAAAAGTTCCTTTTAAGGTCTAGTCTGTGTGTTTCTGCCATATTAATTAAATTATTAGTTAGGTCTGTAACCCTCATGCTATGGTGCTGTGGTTTCTATGGCAACATGCTTTGTGGATTTCTCTACTTCACTAACTCAATAACTGATTCCACAGAAGGATTTATCCACTTGAATAACTGAATCCACAGAATGGAGGTGCAAAGATTTAACTGAAGGAGTAGGCAAACAAGCAAATTAGAATTTTGCAGTTTTAAAAGCTTTGGATTTTGCTGTGGGAGAGGGTCAGCATTGTGTTTGGACTTTGCTTTAGGGATCTTAGATCATTATCTTCCAAATGCTTACATTATGCTTACAAATCGAACAAAATCTAAAGAGCATATAGTTTGCAACCATCTTGGAAGCTCGCATACAGCAAGAGCTATCAATGCTCAACAGTGATCACTCAGAATATATCTGCAGTTGACATTTTTAATCAAGCCTGTGACCATAAAGAGCAGCTTGATAATAAATTATAAGCTGTGACTTTTAGGAACTCTAAACAAAATATAAATATTAGAGATGAATTGTACATCAGTCTTTTGACATCTCATTGTGTGGCTTTCTGCTATCTAGAAATGTGATCGGGATGATGGAAACATTATTATTTTTTAATCTGTATAACTTTTTTTTCCTGTAAGATTGGCAATGGGACAAACACAAAAAACAACCAGAAGAATATCATAGAATCTTACGGTGCTTTCTAGATAGAAAGGATTGCTGTTATTCCATCCACCAAATGGGTAAGAACACACAACCACCTTGGTTTTTTCCACTGAAATTCCTACTGTGTTGAAACTTTCTAATTGTAAATATGTTAATTCAGAAATGTTAAAAAGGTGATTATGAAGACAATGTATATGTTTATACATAAACATAAATACATGCAAATGGGTACAAAGTATAATAATTCAGAAATGTTATTCACTGAGACCTAAATAAAGCTGTATACTAGAATCTAGCTCTCGATAAAGTAAGTAAACCTGGGGTATCAGAGTTGATAGTATTAAAAATAGACATTCACAAAGCTTATTGCTGTAATCTGTAATAAAGGACGCTAATATTTGTCATTCTCATTACAGTTTAGAAACCTTTTGTAAAGGAACTAGCAGTCATTACAATTTGAGAAGAGCATAGATTGAGAAAATAGTTGTTGCTAAATACAGTTTGCCCTAGAATGTATGTCAGATTATTAGTAGGTCGTGCTATTTAACTTGTTTTGTGACCAGACTCTCTGTGGTCTTTTCTGTGTGTGTGCATGTGTGTGTCCCCTCATCAAAACAGCGCAGATGGGAGTTGGAGAGGGGAAATCGATTGGAGAATGGTTTGGACCAAATACAGTTGCTCAAGTACTGAAGTAAGTCAAATCGCAGTAGCTCATTCGGAACGTACTCCCTTGGGGGCAGCTGAGCTCAGAGACCAAGATAAGGTGCAAGACACAGTTTTAAAGGCTGATCTGCCCCTCTCAGAGTCAGGAGTATACACAGCATGTGTTTGCAAGTACAGCACAGACCACGACGCTGTAGCCTGGGGGTTGGGTACTGAGTTGGGATTGGGCAAGTTCTAAATTTTAATAGATCAAGAGCCTGGGGAAGACCTACAAAAAGGTCTCTCATGCTGGGCCATCTACATCCCCTAACCAATAGGCACCAGAGATGTGTGTTCCTTCCCACAAAGCAACACAGCTCTGACAAGTCAAGAGTGCCACCAGGCAGATCAGAGTGGTGGTACAAAACCTCAGGGTGAAGCCATCGAGGCCCAGCAGGCACTGAACTGCAGTTCCTCACTGTCTGGGCTGCAGTTCTGCCCGAGGCTGCTACATGGCAGACATGGGTGGCTCCTAGTCTAGAAGCCATGCTTTTATAAAAGAGGTGATTTTGGTCCATTTCTGAGGGATAGGTGAAGATGCCAAATCTCAAGCGGAGGCTAGACTGCAGGTCCTGAGTGCTGAGCAGCAATTCTCTCCAGCCCTAGGACAGGCACACATTCTGGAGAGAGAGGAGGACTAAAGCAGGCCCTGGCCTCCAGCTCTTTTCACTTACAAATTCTTCATGGCTTAGTGCTCACATACAGGTTTTTCTGGCTTATTTTAGACAGCTGACTCTGCTGCACAGCTTAAGAGTGTAACTCCCTTCCACAGTTTTGGATTTTGCGTAAGCAGACAGAAATCTGTGCTATAACACCTCCCTCCTAACTTTTGGGTGCTGAAAACCTTCAGCTGATCTAGTTTTTAATGTCCTGAGTCTGCTGTCCATGTGCACAGAAACAGTTCCACTTCTTAAGCAAAAAGTGATGTGCAGAACTGGCACAGGAATCTTTTTCCTTCTCTAGACAATGGCAGGCACAATGGGCAGGATCCCCTTGCGGAGGCTGTTAAATGCAATAAAAAATAAACCTAATTATGTGGTTGAGATGTTACTATCGCTATATTTGGCAAAAGGACAAAGCAGTTTTCCCATGGTACAGTGTGAGTGCTTTTCCTGGTACCACTCAGTATTTATTTTTCTAAATGTAGTAAATATTAAATATTCAAAGTTATCTTTTCATTACACAGAGACTTAAAAAAAAATAATTCCAACAAGTATGCTTTTCCAAAGAAACAATTTTTTTAATCAAGAGCCATCTAATTGTCCTGAATGAAAAGCTACCCTTGTGGTCCTAATTAGTTTATATTAATTATTACCTTAATGTTTTCTAGGAAGCTTGCTTTATTTGATGAATGGAATTCATTAGCAGTTTATGTATCTATGGACAATACAGTTGTCATTGAAGACATCAGTAAGTGAAACATTAGTTCTCTGGTTACAGTTTTTGATTTGACCCCACTTTCCTGAATGTATCTAAATATAAACAAAATACTTTTGTTCCCAGGGTAAGGAGAGGAATAAAGGAAAGGCAGACTCAGGGTTTGGGTGTCCAAAACTAAGGCTAGCACACAACAGCATGGGCCTTTTTGGTGGCCAACTTGCACAGTCTGGGAGAAGATGGAATTTGGTCTGTGCTTGCAAAACTCCTACCCCAGAAATGGAATGAGGTTGCACTGTGCAGAAATGCAGAGAATTGTTCTTGATACAGAGTTTGCCAGAGATGTGCTTTTCTCAGGGGAAAGAGAAACCAGGGGCAGATCCTAGAGAAACACGTGGCCAGGGTTAATTTTCAGTTGAAATAAAGGTGGGTTTACAAGTGGTATTTACCCACAGCCTATTTCTACGTCAGTCCCTACTTCTTATTTTATGTTCACACACTGGAAATGAAGAGTTCCCAGAAGAGTTTCTAATGCTATTACCTCTGCCATTTCATTTCCCGGGCAAAGCTTGACAGTATTAATAATGCTAGTAGTAAATGCAACTTCAGTCTTAAATTTTCATCCCCTAGTCGTTTATCTCACGTCTCACTAACGTGCCAGCACATGCTCTGTCTGGCTGCAATTACTTCTGCTAAATAGTTCCGATTCCCATGCCCTGCTCCATTTGTCTTAAAGCAGGAGCTCTGTAAAGATGTCTGGCAAAGTAGCTTAATGCATGACCGAGAGGAAGATCTGCTCTGTGTTCCTCTGTGCATTTATTGATTTCTGTTGTTATTCCCACAGAGAAAATGTGCTGGTCCCCTCCCCAGGGCAGCAGCGCAGCCCACAGCAGTGCACATTTGCACAGAAGTGCTCTTGGCCGAAACAAGAACACAGCAGGATTCTGCACAGGCTGGAAACCGCTCCTGCTTATTATACCTCTGCGGCTGGGGATAAATCACATCAACCCAGTGTATATTGATGCATTTAAAGTAAGGGCTTTTTCAGGGAATTGTTTCTTACTGTGAAATAAGTTTGGGTATCTGTTGTAGTTGATTTGTTTATTGATACAATTTAATTTTTCTCCCTTTCAACTTCTAGGAATGCTTTAAGATGCCACAGTCCTTGGGAGCATTAGGAGGGAAACCAAATAATGCCTATTACTTCATAGGATTTTTAGGTAAGGAAAAAAGGAACTTCTTCCCAATATGCATATAATCTAAAGAGATAGGGGTGGGGTGGGGTTTTTTTGGTTTGTTTGTTTTTTTTTAAGAAGGGGAAATAGTAAGCGGTTTAAGCATGAGAATAGAGTAGAAGAAATGAAGAAACATAGCTCAGATACTTCAGGAACAGTAAGATATCATCCTTACAGAATGGAAAAGCACCAAAGCTTGACTTAAAAATAAGTAATGATATAAGCAAGGGAAACACACCAAGAATAGTCAATAGCATTTGACAAGTGTCAAATGTCACTACTGCTAAAATACTGATTTTATTTTTTTTCCCCTAATCATTAAGACATCCAGTTTTATTCTTTTGTTTTACAGTTTTCTTAAATTATTTTCTTGTATTTCTAATATTTTCTGATAGCGGTATCTTTTTCACCTTCTTCCACGTCTTCCTTTATTAATTAAAGCAGTAGTTAATACTAGATTCAGTCTTTCAGATTTCACCCCAGTTTGATCCATAATTTTATGGATATTTTGTTCTTTCTTTTGTAAAACCTGAACTGTAATAGTCAGACTTCTTTGTTCCAATTCCTGAATGAATGCCTGATGGGACTATAGATTGCATTTGTGGTCATCCTGTACCTTTCCATCCATGGAATGTTAAGGATCACAACAGTTGAGATTTTTAAAAAATGTACTGAACCTCACATAGAAAAAGGAAAGTATGTGACAGAGGCAGAACAAACCAAAAAATCTATAGTAAGAGGTCACAATTAAAAAATTATACTAAATACCCTGTGGGAAACTATTGTGTCTAACTTTCTGATTCTCTTGGAGACTCCCTAGCTAAAAAGTCTAGATATTGACTGTGATGATAACTTAATTTCTATTTTACAAGTCTGGATGGAATAAGTGCTTATTAAAGTCTCTTGTTTATTATTAACATATGGATTTTACCTGTACAGGCAACGAGCTGATCTATTTGGACCCTCACACCACTCAGAGTTTTGTAGATTCGGAAGAAAATGGCACAGTTGATGACCAGAGCTTCCACTGCCAGCAAGCCCCACACAGAATGAAGATCATGAATTTGGACCCTTCAGTAGCTTTAGTAGGTGTTAAGAAATACTCAATGTGTAAACTTTATGTCTTAGTAATAGCTCCGTGTGTTGGTAAGGGCAGTAATGCATTTCCTTGAGCAGAATGAAGATCACAGGGCAGCCTTCTCCAATCTAAAATTCAACATATGGCAGTTTATATATTAACATAGGATGCATATAGGTCAAGCAGGGAACTGGCTGTTTGTATCTCGGGGAGCTAATTAATTTTATTTACTGAGCAGCATTTACCTTTTGCAAGAAGTATTTTAAAGGTCAAAGCAAGGAAGCTAATCATGTTCCCTTATTTTATTGCATGACTACTGTATAGGCATGGTCACTCTGGACAAGTTATTTAAGCTTAACTTACTTATATCATAATTTACAAATCTTTAAACTTGTAGAAGTCATCCAGTATATGTCACAAGGATACTGTAGTAGTTGAAGAAATTAAATCTGATCCTGTGCCAATATCCTTTGGTTGGGTTATGGGTGATTGTCACTTGAGACATAAGTTTCTAAAGCTTTAAACAATGTATAATGATACCACAGCATCCTGCACTTCTCCACATACTGTTTTTATTTCATACTACTACTGTATGTATTTTTTTCCTTAGGGCTTCTTCTGCAAAGAAGAATGTGATTTTGATAACTGGTGTAGTCTTGTACAAAAGGTAACAATACTGTCTTTATTTGTTCCCTATGAAATAATATATACTTTTTTTAAAAAAGGAAATTCCCATTGCATCTTTCTCTGCACGGAAATTAAATGAGCCGTAGAGGAGAATGCATGAGTGTGTCAGGGTCAGCCCGTACTACTGAACTGCTAAGTGGAGCTTGTTCAGCACTTTGACAGCCATGAACCCTGACACTTGGGAAATGGGTGTAAATATATACCCTTAAATATATACCCTTAAAAGTGTTCCTTTTTTTGGCACTACTCTTGTTACTGGATGAAACTTACTTTTAATATTTATTTCTCAGTAAATGACTAAGTTTTCACTGCCATGTTTTAGCTATTTATTTATTTGCTTCCTAATCCTTTTGTATTGATTGACATCATATATTATTATGTGTTCTTATTATGACTGCTAGTCCTTGGTGCCTCAAAAGATCTGATTCTCTAAGCACTGAATCCTTCCAGCTGCTGCTGAACTGTGGGACACACAAAAGGTGGTTAGTGCCACAGGAAAAGGACCTGAGGACGTTTCTGCATGCAGTTGGGTAGACTAAGCAACAGAAGTAGGAATGTCAAGGAACTTCAACCTCTAAAGGCATTTATAAAAAAAAAAATAAAAAAAAGGCTAAGGAAAACAATTTGTAAATAACTGAAATACAGGATGTGATATAGCTTACCTGATTGAAGAGGAGTAGAATTTGGCTTCAATAATAACTTGTTTCTCCTGATCAAAACCTACCCTTCAAAACCTGTTGTTTTTTGGAGCTGATAGATCTGTCTTTTCTTCCCGTTGATCAACAGAAAACTTGAATGCAGAGAGGTCCATGCAAGGAATTTTCTTTTAAAAGGCAGAAAATATTGTATGTTCTTGGTTTCTGTGTGCTACATGTAAACAAGTTTATAGATGTATGGATATCAAAGTTAATTATAGCCCACTGGCAACTTGTAGGACAGTTCAAGAGATCTGTCTTCCAGGTGTGTTTTCCAGTAGGAAAATATGTCAGAGATCTGTGAAGCAGGAACTTGAAATAACAGGTTTTCACTGTGTGTCTGCATAAAGCCTTTGTTTTTTCATAGACATACATAATTAAAAATGTTGTTAATTAAGCAGATATTTTTTGTGTTTGAACGTTCTCTTGAGGCAACTTTTAAAATGAAAGTGTTCCGTCCTCAGGAGATTCTAAAGCAACAGAGTCTACGGATGTTTGAGCTGGTCCAGAAGCACCCACCACACTGGCCTCCTTTCATACCTCCAACAAAGCCCGAAGTGACAACGACAGGAGCAGGTGCAGTACACACTGACAGTACTAGAGACAGCAGAGCGTTCCTCATTAGCAGACAGAATAATCACAGGTGGAATAATTGCGCTTTCCTAAGTGTCAAGCCCTCACCACGTGATTAAATGTCTTACTCTTACCCAATATCAGACAGTTATCCCAACGGGCCACATAACCATTGCTACCACAGATTTTGTTTTTTATATCTTACAAAATACTTTGAAGGACACATTCCAGAAAAGTTTGTTGTTGGTTGTGGTTTTAAATAAACAAAATCAGGCATATCTTTAGATTTTATTTTTTTTTCCAGAACTCATTGAATCTACTGACAAGCTCTTTGAAGTGGAAGAAGAATTTGAAATCCTGAGTGTATGAAGGAAACTGTGGTGACCCTTCTGCGTATTGAACATATTGCTAATATTATTGCATTGACTTAAATGAAACAGCCATGTTAGCCCCAAAGTGCCTGAAAGTACAGATGACAGAGCACAAAAACCTAGTAGCATCCAAAACTCCAACGGTGACCGTTCCTGCTGTCAAAGAACTTCCCCAGATGGAAAGGCAGTAACAGACCTTGCAGTGAGACCCTCAAAGGGAAACATCTTTTTAATGTGTGTCTTCCCTGAAGACAAATGGACCTTTGAGATCAAGGCGAAAATAAGTGTATCACTGGGTTCTATGTTTGGAGAAAGGGATAACCCCAAATGGATATTTCTTGCTCTCATATAATGCAATATTTTAGTTCTTAAAGCAAAACAGTCTTCAGTTAAGGAGGATGTTTGCTTCTGTTCCCTCCTGTGGGCTGCATCATAGAAAAAATACATTGTCTTGTTTAAAAGATCGACTGGATCAGAAGAAAATTGTTTCCTTGTTAAATATTTTAACATGTATTTGAGCAACCACAGTTTATTACAAAAATGTTTCTGTAAAAGGAACTATGTCTAATGTATACGTTTTGCAATAGCCTTCCTGTTTCTGGGAAACCTCAAGAGGAACAGGAGACTCTAATAGTTGATATAGATCACAACCACTGTTATAGTTATGATATATGTCACCTTGACCTTAAAATTCAGATATTAAAACTTAGGCTGACTTTTCTTTCGGAGCTAAAATGAGTCAAAGGTGATTTAACTGTACCTTATTTATTTAAAAAAAAGATTTACACAAGTTTCTCTGTTACAGCACTTTATCTGTGCATCTAATAAATTTCTTAAGCTTTTCATAGGTTGTATGTTGCTATATTTTGTTAATTTGTTTGTGTGAACTAAATATAAACCAGGTTATCTTAAAACTTAATATATAGGCATATGCAAATTACTTAATTGTTGTTTTTTGACTTGTTGCCTTTTGCAGTCTGTTTTGGTATAAGTGCCTTAATTCTCCAGGTTTATCAGAACAGCCTGTGCGGTTTTGGTTTTGAGGCAGAGTATCTCTCTAGCAGCCATAAGAAAAACAGCTCAGCATAATTAAAGGCAAAGGTCTTTTAACCCCATCTAAAGTTCCTTTTTACTATCAGACAGTCCCCTTTATGGTCATTCTGTCATGACAGTGACAGTTTCATCTTCACCAATAAATGACAACATAGAGAAATACTGAATGCTGTCTCCTCTCACTTGCAGTTCTTGATCAGGGCCAATGTGATGTCCATGAAAATAGTTAACCACATCGTATTTCACCTTCTTTGCCTTCAGTGTTTATTAACCACCCTTTGGAAACTACAGACTTGGAAAAAGTATAACTTTCTTCCCCTCTGCATGGATTAGCTGCATGGGTTTTTAAAAAACAAAGCATTACTTCTTAATTAATACTTGAACTCATTGTTCATGTAACAGCACCTGTAGCCCTCTCCCCCCACAGACAGAAATGAAGCCCTTGCTTTGAAATGCTCAATCTTCAGCAGTAACTGCTAAAAAAAAAAAAAAAGCAGCACCTAATTTTAAAAAATAAAAATGAAAAACGCCATCAATCAGTGGAGTACAGCATCCTTATTCCCCACATAACTCTTAGGCATATAAATAATCATTAAAGGTAAAATATTATCTGCTCAAATGTTCTTAAGTACTTCGCTGGACAGAGCTAGAGCCCTAGAATCTGGTAAAGAAATAATGCTTTAAAATAATGTCTCAGCCTTGCATTAATAATTATTTTCTGAACAATTTATCTTAAAGATTTTTAAGCCAAGGTGACAGTGTATTTGCAAGGCACTTCTTTCAGATGTCAGTATGTAAGGATTTCATACGCTTCACTCTAGAGAGGTTGATAATAACTTTAGCCCAACTAAATTAATTCATTTTATATATATATATTAGCATACCTTTTTCATGCCTTTCCCTCAAAATATACAAGGATAATACAGTTAGTGGCGCTTCTCTTTAATTACACCCTGAAGGAAAGTATGAGTAGTTAACAGAGCATACACTAGAAATACAATTTTTTAAACTAAGAGAAATAAAGCCCAGAGGAAGTGTACAACCCAGCATGGCTGTAGCAGTAAAAAATGTACATCCTATAACTGTGCATTGCTACGTTTGCGTAAGCTTGCATGCTGTCTAGTAAAGCCTCTACTTTTCAAATACACACAGCCTGAATAATTACAAAACAAGTGTGCCAAGGCTACCTCAGAAAGGAGGTTTACGTTCATAGGAATGAAATGCTTCTGGTGGCAGCACATCATTTGACTGCAAGAAGATAAGCACAGACCTGGAAGCAGACATTGTACCTGTACCTGGAACATATTTCAATAGAAAGCTATGAAAAATGCCAGAGGTGTTTTAGATTCATCTTCACATCAAAAATTGCATTTTTCACCAGGGTAGCTCTACAAATTCAACCATGGATGGGAGTCTGGATTAGAATTGACTACCTGTCACTGGAGGGAAGAACGTCCTATCTGTTTAATAAGCAAAGCAAAAAAAAAAAAAAAAAGAATCTTTGAGTCTTCCTAAGGAAGTCAGTTATCAACCATTAATACTTAGAGTTTCTAAGTCACCTACAAAACACTGATAAATTTTAGCTAGCTCTGTATTTCATAGGAGAATGAGTCTTCATTCCCTTACACTAGATCAAATACTGTTTGCAAAGACACTAATAAAGCTTAACTTTTGAAAAGCCTCTCTTGTTGATGACTGGCACATGCCTCAGAGGAGTGGTGTAATGTGAAACATCAGTTACTCTTTGGTCTGAATAAGGAACTCGCAGAGACTTTCTGAGGTAGCCATAAATGAGGGAAAAAACCCCACTGAAGTAAGAGCATAGCACCATTTTCCATTAAAAAAAAAAAAAAGAGGTGTCAGAGCACTGGGCTTTTCCTCCTCTGTGTGCAGGCAAACTCCTGGACTTCACACTCAGTTTCTGGCTGTCTTGATTCACGCATCAACCACACACAAAACAGGTTTATGAGTTTATCCTTCTTCACATCAGTGATGTCTGGTCTTGGGTAACGAGGACTGTTACTGTGTTTTTGTCATTACAAGTTCTTCATGCAGACTTGGCAGCGGCTGACCCTTGTTCGAAGCTGTCCTGCTTTCAGAGTTTCTGAGGGAGGAGCACTGACAAACTGCTGCGACTGTTCAACAGTCGTCAGCCAGAAGCTGTATTTGTTTGCAAAGTAGTGGCACGTTCCCCTGGCACCATTGCATTCAATGAATGGAGTAGCACGGAAATCCTCCAGGCAAGAGCCAGGTGAGACAAGGGACTGACCTCCGCCTTCGGCACCAGCCGCAGTGTGCTGCAATAAAGATGTCAGTTTGAGTGCAAAGGAACAGAACGGGACATAAAAAGGGGAGTCCTCCAGTTCCATGGTAAAAGGATTAAAACATGCAACCAAAGTTACATCTTGGCTATATCTGGCTTTTGAGTCAGGGCTAGAGGTGAAGCAGCAAAGGAATGAACTTGGACTGAATATACAGGCCTGGTCTAATGGAAAGCCAGCTTTTCACTTGCAAGCTGGGAAAATTTGGAAACAATAATGCTGACTTCATGCTTTTCTAGCAATTTTACACTAATAAGCTTCTAGGAGAGTGCAATGGAAAAGGATGTACTTTTTCCACAGAGAGGGGATTAAGACAATGCTGTAGCTTAATTAGCATTTCCACATTTAAAGGTTTGAAGAACAAAGAATATCTGTGGCGATACAGAACTGCTGCCTCAGTGTTACTGTTGAACTTGAGCAGTACAGGTGAGGCCAGCTCAACGGGAACAAACTCAGAAAGCCTGCAGCAGTCCAGCTGATACAGAAGACACGCACTAGGGCAAGAAGCTACAGGGCTCTGGTCTCCTGTAAGCAACTCGCAGAATAGTCTCAATCACCTAATCAAAGAGGAGATCTAGAAATGTTTAAAGCTACCTTTGCATTAGCAGTAGTATCCTTACCATAAGAAAGGAGTATCCTATCCACAGGCTGCGCCAGCCAAGGGGACACTGTGGGATGGTGATGTCCTGGCTGTGCACAGCCACAGCCTGCGAAGGTGCTTCGCACACTGAGCAGCGACTGATGTACTGTGGGATCTGACCACTGTCCACTGGCATCATGGGGATAGGAGCAGTGGTGGAGAGCCAGTAGGACTTGTCATTGCGGCTGGCGTAGTAGCACACTTCGTTAATGTTGCAGTAAATAAAAGGCATGGTGCTGAAGCGAGGCAAACACGAGCCAGCAAAGCCTGGAAAGATTGGAGAAGCGGTCATTGCATCATCTGCCAAAGGCTCCAACTCATACACAGCAGACATGAGTGGCGGAGGATGGCACAGCCACCTGTGGTATCAATGACGACAGCTCATTTGAAACGGGATTTTGGCCTACATGGATATGCCTGAGAGAATTCTGTCAACTCACCAAGATCCTGGTTGTGTGACTTTTCCTGCCCCTCCACATACAATAAGCTGTAGCCGTCCCAGAGCTTATTCATTCCTATAGGACAAGGTGGGATTTGGTCTGACTGACTGTGCTTCACTAAAGTGTATCCAACGCCCACGCTCCGACCAGGCATTCCCGGCAAACCAAGTGAGCCCGGCTTTCCAGCAACACCTAGAAGACAGAAAAGGAGTCACCATTACTAACAGCAGTGTGGACATCAGCTGGCTCTGTACTCGATTTGGGGGTTGCTGTCACGGTGTTTATGTCAGTCTTGTACAACGAGGAGCCCAAGTTTTGATGGTTGTTATATGAATAACTAGACTTATCAGTTCCAAAACCAGTCATTTCACAGTAGCATCCACCCATTTCCTACCTCACTTAATTTTCCTTCTTTGCCCAATAACTCTGGTGCCAATGTGTTGGCACATATCTCATAGCACAATAACCCTGAGGATCTCAAAGCACCAACCAAAACCTAATTCATTTTTGCTACAGTGCTCTTCATGATGATATTCCTTTGACAGAGAAAGGCCAAAAGTTGTACAAGTCTGTGGCAGAATCCAAACCTCTACTATCCAACCCTCACAGCCGGGTTCACTCTGAATACCATTCTGCTCTTTTCAATCTTCAAGATGACTCCCACATCCACAAAACATTAAACCCAAAAGATGTTCAGAATTGTACCTAGGGCAACACCAGCAGTAGTGAGAGACAACAATGACATGTGACATCATCTTCCTCTCTGCAGATTAAATTTACTTCATTGCAGATACCAGACACAAGGTCTCCTAAGGTAACTGGGTGTTGGGGAGAGTCTCTGCAGAACCTGTAGGCAAACAATTCTACTGATTGCTTCTTTCTGACCTGTGCTCCCCAAATCATAGAGTTACCTTCAAATCCTTGTGGTCCTGGGGCACCTGAAGGTCCTGGATCCCCGACTATGCCAGGTGATCCAGGTAAACCATCACGTCCTTTCAAACCAGATCTTCCTGGCAGCCCTTTTGTACCTGAAATGAAATACACTTACTACTGTCATTATTTCCTCATACTAATGCCTTCACTCCTGCAATCATATTCCAGAAGATAAATTCTCAATCTTCAATAGCTGTGGTTACAACTAACTCCATACAGGGATTCCACATCATCTGATTGTCTGTTAAAGGATCAAGAAGTGCAGCTGAACATTAGACAAGGCTGAAAATGTAGCACTGGGAAGTGAGCTAAGCTGCTGATGGTAGTCTGAAGCCACATTGGACCTAAGACTCAGGTTTCAATTTGATGGCTGTGGAAGTCTGTGAACTCTTCTCATCTCAGCCTCACAAGATTCCTGCCCTGGGAAAACAAGAATCTGCTAGTGTAATGGTCCAGCTCTTGTAACCTAATTAAAAAACACTGTGAAAGTGTACAAACAGAATTTAACAAATACATTCTAATAATTATTATTATATTTGTATGCATTTTGTTGGAATTATTTCCTTTGTTAGAAAAACCTATAAACCTTCCTCATGCATTTGAAAACATAGTGCTGCTCTTCCAAAAGGCCAGTATTTCAGTGTTCTGAGTGCACTTTTTACCTGGTTTTCCAGCTGGACCCTGGAATCCAGGATCTCCATCAAAGCCAGGGACACCATCAATTCCTGGCAAACCAGGTAAGCCTGCAGGGGCTGTGATTTCTTCTGGCTGAGGGGTTATACCTGGAGCCCCTTGTCGGCCAGGGAGACCTGCACACAGTGCAAAGGACAGTGTAAGTACCCCACCAAAAAAAAATAACCACAGTTTTGATGAAAATAGCGTCACAAAGGAGAAGTAAGCTAACTTAAGCACTGGGTAGCTTTGTAAGAAGTGGTATGTCAAGCTCCTAATTTATTTCAATCTCTAAGAAACTAAGTCCCCCAGACAAGCCCATTAAGGGAGCTCCGAAATTTTCCCCAGCCCAAACCACGTGCAATAACGTACAGCTTTGCAAATCCTCCAGCACTCACCTCGCCGGCCCGTTTCACCTTTCAGGCCAGGGTGACCAGGATCCCCCGGAGGCCCATCTTTACCTGGCATCCCCATAAGGCCAGGCTCTCCTCTTATACCTGCAAAGATACACAGATACCTCAGGGGCTAAGCACAGAGTCCTGATTCTGATCCACGGCTGGGGCACTGAGAAACACACTGATGGCAGCAACAGCAGTTCAGCTCTGAGATGGAGGGGGCCACAACCCTTAAGGAACTCTGTGCCCATTTCCATGTCCAGAATGGCTGCAGAGCCTCAAGACAAGAATTTCCACTGCTACAAAATTACATTTTCTTGAAAGTATTCTTCTCCTTCCTTGGGTAACTCAGGGAAAGCTTTGGGGGAGGACACATCTTTTCTATTTGGAATTCACCTCTGTGCACAGCACTGAGGGATAGGGTCTGCCAGCCTACAAAGACAGCATAGTTCTTCACTTGGCAATGGTTCTCCATCCTCTCCTGGCTTTTGAGCTGTACGGTTTCTGTGAAACCTTGCTACTAGAGTTCTTTGTAGCTGCCCTCTAGTTTCCTTTGTCAGAGACCAAAGAGAGAGCAACCTGATCCCTGCCTTAATCCAGAACAAGATCTCTTAACTCCTACAATCCTCTTAGCCTCTTGTGGAGACCTAAATCCACCACACTATGCCTCCAAGCATACATGGCAGGTGGGATGAAACAGCATCTCGTCTTTGCCTTGACTGCATATGCAGGCAGGTAAATGTAGTCAACGAACACAGTGGACATCATCTACTCATAAAAAAATAAAGATATGAGGGGAAAAGTCATTAGGGGCATAGTGAAAAGCACCTGGAACTGGCCTCACTTTGCTGCTTTTGGGGTCAGTAGGTAAAATCTGCGTGGGCCAAAAGAGAAGACTGCAAGACCAAACTCAGCTGTACTTACACCTGAACGAGGATTTGTTTCAAAGTGGTCACACTAACCACACAACAGCCATTCATACTGTCAAGGTGACAGCTGCCAAACCATACTCAGACCCTTTCAAGGTAATCTTACCTTTGAATCCAGATGCTCCAGGGAGTCCAACTGGACCAGTGGGTCCCACATCACCCTTAATGCCTCTCAAGCCAAGAACACCAGGGAAACCTGGACTCCCTGTGTCACCTTGGTCAGCAGCTGGGCCAGGGGGACCTGGTGGTCCTGGAGGACCTGGAAGACCTAGAGACAACAGGGGTAATTAGCACAATCTGCTCCTCAGGCAAAGTAAACGCTGGGGCTATCCCCAGTGTGTCTTTCTGGAGGACAGTCATTGTTTGGGTGTCTATTTCCAGGGGCATCTTCCTCCCAAAGGAAAAGAACCAGACTCCACTCGCTTATATCCACTTTGGTCTCACAAACTTTTAAATCCTGTAAACCACAGTAATTTAGCTTCAAATTCTGGGCCTCAGCATAGCTCTTGCCCCACCTGGTAGCTAGCCTGGGGACTCAGACATTCCCTAGGAGAATGAGAGCAGTGGCTTCAAATCCCTGGCCAGGGAAAGGCCTAGAGTCTCAGCTGCTCTGACAAGGCTGTGAGGTGTTGAAAGGGTACCAACGACCTCATGACAAATCTTTCAAACTATACCTGCTGTCAACCCTACAGCAAGTGCTTCTTATGTTCCTCCAAGTAGCAGTGAAGCTTTGCTGCCTCCCAGCTCACACAGGATACTTCTAAACTTTACACAGAGCCTATTGATTACAGCTGTGGAAACCACAGTCCAAAATGGAGCTGGTGTCCAAATTTAGACATACTATGATGGGCTTAAGTACCTACCTTGGTGCTCAAGTCTGTCTTCAGTACCACAATAGGTGAAATGAATACGGACTAGAGAGCTTTAATAACAGGCTAAATCAAATCAGGATTCAATGGCAGGAATTGAACACAGATCTTCTCATTCTCAAGCTCTGATCTAACCCCCCGGTTATTAAAGTGACAGTACTCATCCAAGTAATTTTCCCTCAGAGCTCTTCAAAGGAAGCACATAAAGAAACAGCCTCCTCTCTCCTTAAGAGGCTTTTCTTCATACCTGAACTCCCATCAGTCCCTGGAACGCCAGCATCCCCAGGTCTCCCACGTATATCCGAAGGAAGAGAAGCTCCAGGTGTTCCTGGCAAGCCAGGCAGTCCCACAGGACCAGGGGGACCTAGAATAAGAAAGAAAAAGTGAGAGAGTGTATCCAAAGCTCTTCAGTGATCTTCACAGACATGGACAAAAGTAGTCGCTGAGCAGTATTTCTATTGAGGAGAACAAAGAGGCATTTCACTACATGAGGGGAAAAATCACTATATTATGCTGTTCAGGAGAGGTATAGACCCTGGGAGAACTATGTAACCAATGGTTTCTGAAACATATAGCCACATCACAGATTTAATGTTTACCTGTCAAACTACTAATCACCTCTGTGGCTTTAGGAGTTTTCTTTGATTATTGTGCTGACCATGCAACCGTTAACCTGAGCTGCTGGGCTTCCAGAACATAAGTATTTACCCATGTCTCCTGATGAGCCTTTTGGTCCAGGGAATCCTACAGCTCCTCTACCCAAGCCTGGAGAACCTTCTTCACCCTTCGGACCTGGGAGACCTGCAGGGCCTTTCAGTCCAGCTTCACTCAGACCTAATTACACATGGTTAACAAAGATAAGAAAGCCTATTCAAATTGCCTAATAGCAGTTAAATTATTACATAGAGTTGTAATTAAAAAAAAATAGCAATTTACTACTCTGCTGTTTTTAGTAGAGCAACCGAAACAGATTTGGTGCCTCATGGGATACTCTGGTTGTGCAGAGTTAGTTTAAACAATCTACAAGATGCCAAGAGAGATCCATGTGACTCTTCTGGTCTTTCCACAAGCTCTTGCATAAGGATGTGAACATAGCACTCCTGTGACAGGATTTGCCTGCCAGCCTGTGTGCTATGTCTCTCTCAAGAGGATGTAACATAGACTCAAGCTTCTGGTCTTTAAATAATCTAGAGGGCTTCATGCTCTGACATGGAAAGATCAGTTTCCACAGACTGCTGCAGAAGACACGCTAAGGCACAAGTGGTGCAGGGCAGAGCTCCCAGGAAGAGCTGCAGGGAGACGTTCAGCACGTCACTCTGGTAAGAGTAAATATCAAGCAGTTCTCTCAGTAAAACTGTGGAGGATCTATATGCTGTAAATCATTACCTTCCAATAGAGAATGTTTTAAACAAAGAAAACACAGGTGTCATTTGAGTTGTACACATCGAGACTGTTTGTCCATTTCCATGCATAAAATATCTGCCACAAATTTTAAGTGCTGCTTTACAAGACGACTGTAACCAAACCAGTCTCTTTGGAAAGGTCTTTCTCCACCTCTCTGCATTTAGTAAAACACAGTTTGCAAAACAGAATCACATTCTATTTCATACAGTTAAAAATATGAAAAAAATCCAGCAGATGATTCCCAAAAGCAGAATCCAGAACCTAATCAAAGAAATCACCTTCTGAGAGGGCTACAGAAAGCAGTAAGGAAATACGTCATCACTAAGCCCAACTCAAAGCAAACATTTGATCCTGCCCTACTAAAATCAAACACCCATTAGAAATAGAAGAGCTTTATTTAATTCAATATGAAATATGTCACTTTCCAGCAGTGACATTGTCCCTCAGGAACACAAAGACAATTATAATCAGAAAAGCTGCTTCACTCCAGAGGCTGCATCCTATTCTTACTGGCATTAAAGAAGGATTTGTCCATGCACATTCAGTATCCTGAGGTTTTTCTTCAGGTTATATTTAAATCCAGAACTGTGTGAAATAGGGGAATTTTGTGGGGAATACTGCTCTCCTGATGGACCAGTGTATGCATTTCCCCAGCTATGACACTTCTACTACACATTTCCTTTACCTGGTGTTCCAGGAGACCCTTTTGTGCCTGGCAAGCCATTCAGACCATTTAAACCTGGAAATCCAGGAAACCCTGAAGAGACATTGAGAACACACAAGTGAGCAAATAAACAAATAATCTAGTTAGCTGGAAATGCATAAGATGTTTCATGGAGACTACGGCATGTATGAGAAACCTGACACACAGGGGAACACAGTGTGTAAAGTCTTCCTTCACACAGGCCCCCTTCATGGAAACTCTTCCCACTGCTCTCACTGGTTTTACCCTCAGTGAACACTCATCAGTGATCCAAATCAAGTGAGAGCCTTTCCCTTTCCAACCACTCCTCTGCTCATTTCTAGCAGCTGGTGCCTGCACTAACATTGCCAAGAAATGAGCTGATTTCCCACGCACAGCTGGCCCACATGGAAGAGTGCTGCCTGCCTGCTGTGATACACTTGGCTGAAATACTGGTTTTCTGGCCCAACTTGTCCCACCATGTGCAGTCTCCAGACATACCTTTAGGTCCTGCTGTTCCACGAGCTCCTGGGAATCCGACAGATCCTGGCTGCCCTGGAGGTCCCGGTGGCCCAGAGATTCCTCTCAGCCCAGCATTTCCAGGGATTCCTAAAAACAAGCAGAAAAATGCTCCTGTACTACACACATCCAGGATGGAACAGCCCACAGCTTCTGTTCCTGCACTTAGCTCATAAAATGAGTGAATAAACCACTATTTAGATAAAGCAAAACCAGATCCAAATCTCTCCTCACTACCACTACTAGCACAGCATTTATCAAGCTATTTATTTTATAGTTTTTTTTTTTTTAATCATAGCAGTGACATTCTTCATCATCCACCAAATGACACACTGGAACAGCTCACATACTGAATAACTAAGTAAATTTTTTTTCAAATAAAATATTTCAATAACAAATTTCACTGTTTTCCCATCTTTAATTTTGATAAAAAATTGAGAATTTACCTGCCAAAGACATTTGTAGCCATTCTTCTGGGTAGGTTTGGCTTTAGGGAGGCAACAGAGAGGAGTGTTGCAATGGAAGATTTTAGAGCAGCCTTGCCTGTAAGCAGCTGCAAAGAAGTTGCTACTGCTGGTATCTAACTGAGGTCTTCCCTATTTGTTAAAGGAATTCCTTTAGGTTTCCATTGTGCAGGATTCACTACATGGTTGATCCACAGCATCAGTCACAACAGGACAAGGTGATACGTTACACTAGTGTCAAAAAAAATTCTCATCTTCTTGTCAACTTTCTTGTTTAAGCCTCAGCTGACACAGGCCAATCAAGGTTAAGGAAACAAGGTGAGGTTGTTCCACAGTCACACCATGAAATGCAGAACTCAGATGCCTAGTCCAGTACCTACCTGCTGGTCCTTCTTGGCCAAGATCTCCTGGGCCACCTTTGAGTCCGTTCACCCCAGTGTTTCCTGGGTAGCCTGGTTCACCCTTGAGTCCTTCTCTGCCTCTCTCTCCTGAAAGGATAGAAACAGATAGCATGCTAGAGCACAAGTCAAACTGAAGGAAGGTGTGAAGAGAATGAGAAACCATTATGTTGAGGCTGCAGCACTTCTGTCTGCTTAGCCATGGTCTGGCTGGACTGGACCAGTCCATAATCTGGACTGGACTACCTGGATGCCAAATACCAGTACCAGTTCCCAACTTCCTCTGCAAGTAGTGAAGTGTGACCCAGCATTAGTACTGGGCTGTTCTCAGACATGTTCATTATCATCCAGATTTGTGCCCCACCTGGATTCCAGACTCCTCAAATCTCACTTCCAGGGGAGGACCAAAGTATTTACATTTACAGATTACAAAAATATCCAAATTGGACAATGCTATCTTGTTTAATCTCTAGAATTTTGCATTCTTGAAGTGAGCAATCAAGGGCTACTTTACCTGGAAACCCTGGGTCCCCTCGCTCTCCTTTTGCTCCAGCAATGCCAGGAACGCCAACAGTCTCTCCCTGGTCACCTGGAAATGAAAGACAAGATGCGGAGGCCATTCCCTAATTGACTGTGGGGAGCAGTTTTCAGGGCTGCTCAATAGTCTTGTTTATGAAAATAAACCTTGCCTATACTTCAAACCCATGGAGCAAACAAATGCAATAGTAAGTGATGCACCTGAGTCTGAAAATGCTTATAAAGAGCAATGGATGCAAATTCACTCATGCAAATGCATAAGACAAACATTTATGGGTAATTCCACAGCATCCTACCATTTATATTTTTGACACAAGGAGCTGAGAGAGAAGGGTGCCTCTCATACTGTCCAACATGCTTCACACAGTGCAGTGGCCAAACTTTCAAAGGGTCATAAAGTATTTAGGCATTTGGCTTGGGACTGGTCTTATCTGAATGAAGTCCCTTGCAAGGGGACATGTACTTTAGAGTTCAGCAACGCACGCTTCTAGAACACTACTTGTTAATTTTAGTCATGAATATTAAGACTGAAAGACCATGTATGCTGTGAAAGATTTCCTACCCTTAGGACCAGGGAGGCCAACAGATCCAGGCAACCCAAGTGTTCCTGTGATACCATCTGAACCCTGAAAAAAACCCCCCAAAAATTAGTCTTTGCCTTTTATTCTTGCTGTTCCAAGTTTGAGTCTTGTGGGATAACAGATTGCAAAGATATAGGAAGAAATACTATCTAAAGTGTCATTCAACTGTATGAGCCAAACAAAAACAATCTGGAAGTTTTATAAGGAAAAATTCTGCCAGCTTCTGCTGCTTTGCTACAGAAGTACCAATTAGAACACAGGCTTTTTCTAAGACTGCTTAGAGAAGATAAAGATACTTAAGAAGGTATTTACCCTCTCTCCTGGCATTCCTGGAAATCCTATGATACCATGTGTACCCTTCTGTCCTGGCAGACCAGGCTGTCCAGATGGACCAGGGAAGCCTGGGTCACCAGGAAGACCTCTCTCTTTGCTTGCTGACCCAGCTGGACCAGGGAGACCAAGCTGTCCACGGCTTCCTGGGATTCCTTTGTCACCTGGGTTATACAATAGAGTGCAATTTCATTTCATAATACAGACATTCAGCTCATTTGGGCCAATTGACCTGTTACCCAAAGATCCCCTTTAAAGAGGAGGAAGGGATGGCATTAGCTCTGCAGAACAGAACTGCAAAGGAAAACCGTTTTCTCAAAATTCAGAATTGTCATATGCAAATCTTGCTAGAATATGAACAGCAGAACAGGAAATAGTAATAGTGCAGGCACTGTCAAAAGGACAGACCACACTCCACTGAGAATAAGCACAGTTACTGAAAAACTGATACTGACAACTAACCACAACGTTGTGAAATACCTCTAGGTCCAGGGAACCCTCCAAGTCCAGCTAATCCAGGATCTCCTTTGTCTCCTTTGAATTGCAGTGCCTGTTCTGGAGGTCCAAGAACAGGAAGACCAGGTGGACCTACATCACCTCTGTCACCTGACAAAATAATTCGGGAAATCTTTTTGCAAAATAATGTAACAGAGAAATGGTGTAACAGTAGAAGCTGGGAGAGAAAAACCGAAATTCCATGTCTCCTGATGCAAATTCATCAGTAAATGCTCAGCATCTTTGTCAACAAGGCAAAAGTATTTCACAAGGAAGCAAAGAACATTTAGAAGAAAACATCAACTACGCAGACATCTCAGAAGGGCCTCCTAAGTCCCTCTGCTGCACAGCCAGCAAAAGCCTTTCAGCTGTTTCTCACCTTTTTGACCTTGGAGTCCCACAACGCCAGGGCTCCCTTTTTCTCCAGCTGTGCCAGAAGTTCCTTTAAATCCATTCACCCCAGGGACACCAGGCAGGCCTGGCATGCCAGGGAAACCAAGCAGGCCAGAAGACCCTTTCTCTCCTGTATAGAAAATGTGAGAAATAGTAAGGGAAAATTAGACTCTTCTGGTACACTGCATACCTACCTAGCTGGCAGGTAGAGACAGCATGGATCTGACCAGTCACCCAAATCTGGGTAGTAAAACTTCATGGAGCAAGCACAGCACAGCCATTTCTCTCATGGGTCTCCACTCATTATGCTTTCAATCAGCACTTTTCAGTTCATCTTTGAGAATCTGGTTCCTGCTTCCACTGGAGAGCAAAACCCAATCAATTTCCAAGAGAGCAACATGCAGTTACATAGCTCCATTGCTCTCTGCCTAAAATAACCCAGAATTCTCCAAGTAACCAACTACTGTATTGGTGTTTGACGACCATATAGATTGTAGATTTTTACTTCCCATTTGGTTCATGCTTCATTCTCTCCCTTCTATAAATTTCATTCATTGTTCATAATTTCTTCAATTTTCTTTTTTTTCTATCTTGATTTACATGATCCCTTGTCCGTAAGGGCCCAAGGCTTTTAAGATGGTCTCCTTATGACCATGATTTGATAATTAAATCCATCATTCATAATTCAGCAGAAAAACAAATTCATTCCAACACTAGTTGCGATTTCATTATATTCTGACAAGTTGGGCCTAAACCAATATTAACAAAGTTATTTTGTTGTGGGCACAGCAATCTCAGGCTATTCCCCTAGTGGAACACCTACCTTTTGGCCCAGAGAAACCTGGACGTCCATCTTGACCAAAAGTCCCAGGTGGCCCTAAGAATCCTCTTTCCCCAGGAGATCCTGGAGCACCATCAAGACCTGGGAAGCCTTTCATACCAGCAGGGCCTTGTGGACCTACATCCCCAGTCAAGCCTTTGGCTCCAGGAAGTCCTGAATCAATACAAGAAAGAACTCAATAGATTATGTCACACAAACACTAGGACAATTTGTGGACAGCTTCCCAAACTCTTTAAGCACAGCACTGTTTCTAATATGGCAAATGGACCTTATGGCACATGCAGCCTGCTAGAAGGCATAAAGCTTAGGATTGCGAAAGCATTAGTCATCTAATAATAAAATACCTATGAAGAGGGTTACTGCCTACAACACTACACAACTGGCAAGAGTGAAACCCCTTATGATGTGTCCATTTTTGTCTCATTTACCAGACACCAAACTGTAGCACACCGGTCTTACCTTTATCATCAAGGCAGCCAAACCAGAATGGGGAGCATCATTAATGCCAGCTTCTGCGACCTACCCCATCCTCTGGGTGAACCAGAGATCAATTGGAGAGGCTTGCTTTTACTAGTTTCTTTTCCACCTCGGTAGTTAAAGTGTTACTTCTCAAGAGCAAAGTGCTCACTAAGGGAATAAACTTCTGATTGTGCTTTCACAAAACCAACACCATATGCACTGTTTTGCCTCTAAATGCTTCAGAATGTTTCTAGCTGAAGCCTTCTAATAGTTTACAATATTAAATAAAGGCTAAAACCATTGAAAACAGAATGCTCAGATCCAAAGAGAAGAAGAGAGAGAAAACTCAGGTGGCTTCTGAAAAATGGCATTCGCAGCCGTAGTAACCAATATACAAGCTTTGTTATACTCAGGGCTTAAATGTTTTAAGCTACAACCCAGTATTTTCTAAAGCAGAAGATTAAATGGCTGCTTTATTTAAGAAGACAAAGAAAACACATACACTTAAAATCTGTACCTATTAAGGATTTCCTTAAAAGCTTCAGGCTTTGTTACTGTCTGAGCATTCTCACTACAATGGTTCTTTGCCTTCTGGTTTGATTAGCAATAATAAGGGGTATCACCTATAGTCAATGCAATTCTTGTAGCATTAAAAGCTAGGTTGTTAGTCCATGAGCTTTTATGCTACACTGCATCTTCTCACCTTGACAGCCTATGTGAAGAACCCATAACCAAACAGTGTGACATCAGAAATGGAGAGTTGATGATAAATGGAATAGAAACATGGTGAAGGAAAAAACAGACAAAATATGTAAACAGAAAGAACAAGGGTACAAAAGAAATTAATGATTCCAGAGGGACTATAGCTGCAAAGAAACATAATCATTCGGAGCTTATCATCCTAGCAATGGGAGGTTTCTAAAAACAGCTGAACGAAAGTCATATATGGCATATATTCCAAAAACATAAAACAACAGAGAGGCAAAAGCAATGTTAATGTTAAAATAAAAGAAAAACTTTAAAACTCTATGATTTTAATCTCAAATTACATTATTGCTTTCACTCATTTGTTGTAACTGTGCTCCAGCACTGTCATTCTGCGTGTCAGAACAGATGAGTTATGTTACAGACCATTATCTGCTAATTCTCTTTGCTTGGTTCTCAAGTCTTGCATATCGTGTTATTATGAAACACTTTAGTCAGTGCAGCTAGAGAGATACTGCTGTACTCAAGTGGTGATTTTTCCCCGCCCTTGAAGTGAAGGGAAATAAATTTTTCTTCTGCCCCAGTGAAAAGAATGACAGAGAAGACTTAAGTGTTTGTTCTGAGAAAGCCGACAATTTTTCAGTCTATCGAAGTCACATTTCAAGCAACTGCATACATTAGAAATTAATCATCATGAAAATGGGAAATGAAGATTAGTCAATGACACAGTCAGCATGTAAGAGCAGAGATGCTTCTTCCTATGTTTCTGCTGTACTTCTTACAGCCTTGTGATACCATTTCTAGGCAGGAGTTGTCCAGTAGTCAGAGGCAAAAGGCTCAAACTCTGCACTGTTACCCCTAACCAGAGGTAGGAGCTCACTCCTAGCAAACGCCAAATCTCTGCCACGCTTCCTCAACATTGCAGCATTCAGGTTAGCTACTTGTCTTCATCTGAAGACTTTACATACCTGGTGCTCCTGTAAGGCCAACTGACCCCAAGGGTCCTGGTTTTCCCTTAATGCCAAAAGGACCTCCAGGACCAGGAGGTCCCCGCAGTCCAGGGACACCCGAATATCCTGGATCACCCTGTTTGCCTTTAATACCCAGGAGGCCTGGTCTTCCGTCTAACCCTGGGAACAGAGAGGTGGGATGTTACGGAACAAATAAAACAAAATTCACACTTTTTAAATTAAAAAGTGAGTTTTAATAAAAGCCTTTGAGTTGCATGAGATTCTAAGAGAAAACCAGCAAATTGCCACCCGTGAACAGGTTAGACTGCTGATAACACAGTATCTTAAAGAGACTGGAAAGAGGAAAGATCTTTGAAAGAGAAACAGTTTGATATTCCCAGATACAAGCAGTGTATCAGTGCTTACCTTTTGGTCCTGGAAATCCAAGATCACCTGTAAGCCCTTTATCACCTGGGAGTCCAGGTCGGCCACGGTCTCCCGGGGCTCCACTCTCAGCACCAAATACATCTCCAGGAGCTCCTTTCGTTCCAGCTAAGCCTGAAGCACCCATTTTCCCAGGCAAACCATCTGTTCCATCCAGCCCTGGAAGTCCTTGTGACCCCTGCTCTCCTCGAGGCCCAGGGAAGCCTTGAAGAGAAAAACAGTAAACGTTACTCAGCAGAAGAATATTTGTTTCCAATATCATTTCTAACAAAATCAACATTTCAAAAATTTAAATGCAAGAAAAAGTTGTTTGGAAAGTCACAGAATGTTTCAGTACTGAATTAGAAACAATAATTGGTGACAGAAAGTGATGAAACTGTTTAAAACAGTTAAAAAATCCTTTCATACTATTTTTTTTTCTTTTAAAGGAAAGAATAGGAGTATCTGCAAGCTGCAGCTAGTTGCAGCTTTACAAGCTTGGTTTCACTAGACGGCAGATCAGGCAAAAAGGACAAAAAAGGAGGAAGATGGCTATTTCAGGCTACAGACAGGCAGTACCTCACTACCACTATCAATCACAAAAGCTGCAAAGATATTATATTCATCACATCTTTCTTACTCTGACCTCTATGTCAGACAAATTCTGGCACTGTGGGACAGAAGACACTGGCAGGCGTGGTACAAGGCGGGCTGGAAAGTACTCTCCTTGTACCAAGCAGCCACTAAACTGCACTGTTGTGTGGATGTGTCACACTGCTCAGGGGTTAAGTCATGAAATCAGTGACTCTATAAAGATGACATCCCCACCTTGATGTAGTGAAAGGATAAGAGATTTCTTCAGCCCTCTCCAGAGAAACCTGATGGACACACAGCAACCTAGCTTTAGGAATCTTCCTTCATCACCTCTGCTTCTTGCTCTGTATTTATACAACCATCAGAAATTCCCACAGCTAAAATGAGTCCAAACACTGTGTACAGCGTGCCTATACCAGAGTACCAGTGGCTTAAAACAAGTTTTATACTAAACTTGTAGTTAACCTAAACTGTAACAAAGCACATGATGATGGTCTCTGGAGAGACAAATTGTGCTGGTTGTCCTCTTTTCTTCCAGCAGCAATATAATATGATAGGCACGTACCAATTATCTTGAACATTTCTTTTGTTTCCTTCCAAGCTGTAACCATTTGCTTGTAGAGACTGCATTTGGAAGGAGCACAGTGGAGCTCTCAAAAGAGCATTGTGAATGTACCATGCAAAAAAGTGGCCTAGAAGGTCAGACAACTCTTGATAAAATATTGTACACATTAAT
The DNA here is from genome assembly GCF_000700745.2 of Antrostomus carolinensis. Taxonomy (NCBI): domain Eukaryota; kingdom Metazoa; phylum Chordata; class Aves; order Caprimulgiformes; family Caprimulgidae; genus Antrostomus; species Antrostomus carolinensis. The sequence goes on from NW_010332051.1 coordinate 29,699, forward strand.
CAGACAATAAAAAGAACTCCAGTAATTTCCCTCTTACCAGGTTCCCCTTGCAAGCCTATTATTCCTGGAGACCCTGGCTGTCCTTTTGACCCATGTAATCCAGGTTGGCCTGGAATGCCAGGAAAGCCTTTGCTGCCTTTTGGACCTAAGGGTAAAAATATATTAGCAAATAAGACAAAAACACAGCACAAGAAAACAGGATCAGATTTTTCCTGCAAAGCTAGTGCTGAAAACACTTGCTGGATACACAATTTAAAATAAAGTCTCATGGCTGTTTCATCAGATTCATAAGAGGAGGGGTTCACAGAAGGAGAGGGTTTGTGATCAAAGACTACTTGAAAGGAAAGAAAATGGTGCAGTCATCATGATCCTCCATGGGATTTAAGCCTAATTGTCTTTGGAAAAAAAACCCAAACAAACCAAAAAAACAACATTGTTCTGCCAACAGACATATTCTCTGGAATAACTATCACTCAGAGGAGATTAATTAGCAGGTATTATCTTCCTCGAGGAATAAGTGCTTCTTGGTAGTCAGCCAGTGCATTACAATCAGCTTGTCTCCCTACCTGGCAATCCTGAAAAGCCGGGAGTCCCTGGGGGCCCATATGCTCCAGGAACTATGCAGGGCAAGGTGATACCTAAAATAAAGAGACACTGAGGTTGCACACAGCCCCCTTCAGAAACAGTCAGAAGAGGAACGTTTAGTATCCAGATGTTTTTTACAGGACACATCATAAACGGCTGTGAGTGAACTTACGCACATCAAACACTGCTGATATCTTAAAAATGCGACGTTAAAGAAAATAAAAGACATCTGGAATGTAGTGATTGTCTCATCGCATCCCTACTACTGACTTACTGCATGACCAGTAAAAGGTGGCAAATACTGTTGCAGACTACCTGTAGCATGATATCCATGACTTCCACTCAGCAACTGGTCCTCTCTATGGTAGGGGCTATACAACAGGCTTTGAAAAGGCAGACTGTGGCTCAGAGAGCTGAAGGTCCAGGCTGAGAGCTTTCGAAGTCAGTGGGAGGTGACAAGTCTTCCTAACTTTTAAAAACTAAGGATGTTCCTAAGATGTATATAAACAGTATGCTACAGTGTGAAATTCTAAAATAAACGTGCACATGCAAGATAAAGTACACATCTTGGGAATATTGACAGGTATTTAAAAAAACTCGCCCAAGAGTTTAGGCCAGAGAGATGCATGCATGGAGTGTGGAATAGCAAGGATTTTTTATTTCAGCCTTGCTCTCCAACTGTTTCTTCTACAGTCTGTCAGACTAAGAAATAACCACATAGCTTAAAAGATTATTAGGAGCAAAGAAGGCTCAGCAACTGCAAAGCTCTTTGACTGATTTCCACCTCTCGAAAAAAGGTTCTGTTTGTACTAGCAATCCCTCTCCAGTGGAATGAAATTTATGTGGCATTATCAGAGTTGCTAGCACATCAGATTTACCTGAAAAATCTCAAACACTTCCAACATTCCTCCTTGTAGGTCACTGACAATTTGAAGTCGCATTCACACAGTCACAGAAATTATTACCACAAAAACAAATTAAAGACTTTCCAGCTCCAGAAATGCTTCCAGTTATTTTAAGAGGAGTCTGTGCTAGAACTATAGAATTAACTCCTATGCTGTAACAGCTCGCTTAGCCTTAAATTATCATAGATATACTTTCTAAAACTTAAAATCTGAAGAACTTTAAAAGCTATTTAGATTACACACAAAAGATGACTACTAAAGCAAATCTGGGGAATAGAGGCGGGTTTGTTTCATTACTCTAAACACTTTTATATGCACAGAGAAACAGTTGCCTAACTGCACTGTTGCCCAATATTTGCTAATTCAAATCTGGCATCAACTACAAGGCTGATTAAGGATGAGATAATCAGGTATCTGAGATATATTGTTTCTCATCTCCTTACAGCTCTCTTTGCAGGATCCTTCCATTCAAGCTCCATTCCCAGACTGACAAGCCAAATTTATTCATCACTCATTCAATAGCACTCCAAATTGTGACTGCTTTCAGTCCTGAGGAGGTAATCTGGTCTAAATCAGGCAACACTGGAAGTATTTCTTCCAGCACAGCAACACAAGCAAAACACTTTTTTTTCAGAAAAGATTAACATTTTCAGATTACTAACGAATTTTATTAACAAGAGACCCTGAGTCAAACTATTTCCTGGATAAACTGGTGGACTTTGTATGGATAATAAAAAGGCTCTTAGCTTCTGACATTGACAGTGAGAATAGGGGTCTCAAAATGACATAGGCCAGGACAAAAACTCATAAAGTAACCCAATATGTCTTTTCTGGTGCAAAGGCTATAATGATCCCTATGAATTTTTTGGTTGAAAGTGCTAAGAACTGGTTAACTGTTTCAATGACATTCTTATTGGGTGTTTCTCAGTAGATTTTAACTCAGTTCACAAAGGGCTGTGTGAAAAGCTTGACTTCGATGCCCACATCCAACCAGAGATGGAAAGTTAAGCTTCAGGGTCCAGCCCCAAACCCAGGCAGGTTTGAGCAGCCCCCTCTCATGGTGCTAAATGAGAGAGTGATTCTGGTTTGACCTCTCATTTCTACCCCCTTTCATTCCAACCTCAACCCTGATTTTCATGATTTCATTATTCTGACTTGTGTGACTGATTCCATTATTCAGATTTTTGAGAAGAAAGAACAATCCTAATCTCAAATTCTATCTAGTCAGGGGCTGCTAACAGATAACAGCTCTAATACAAAGAAACAAACAAGGCTCACGTGGAAAGTGCGATGCAGCAGGGAATGAGAGGGAACACAACCCCAGGGTGTCTCATCTACTTACGTATTGAGATGCTATGCAAACGCTGAGGGAAACATCAGAATATTTTCTCCTTTGATGTGAGAGAACCAAAGGTCAGTTCTCAATTCATTGTTTTTATCTTGATGTAAGGCATTCACTGATTTAAAAACTACTATACTCATGAAAACATATCTACAGAGGGCTGCAATAACTTCAGTTCTTACACAAAGCCAAAGAGTGTTCCATTTCCATCTGTGACAGCAACGTATCTTTATAGTCAGCACTAGCTTTAAGAACAGAGGTTCAAAAACTAAAATACCCATGATCCAATATATGCTTCAAATGGATATGGGCACCTAATACCACGATTGTGAGATGTAACACACACATTGCTGCCTGTACTTGGGTACACTTTGACAGGGCATTCTTTTGATAGAGTAAAAGTTAAATGGTAGGGACACAAAATAAAAATTTCAGGTCTGGTTTTCTTCAATCCTATGTGAGCCCAATGCTGAATGTTTTTATAAAATAAAAAGTTGAGGTCCATCTCTGAGACATTTCATCCTGAGACAGTACAATAAAGAATGACATTTTTCAAAAAGCAAGCATTTGGGGCAGCAACTGGGATGGAAAGGCAAGTTTAATACTGTTGCATTCACATCACGTGGCTTTAAGGACTGTCTTACGTGAGTTTTCCAAAAAAACCTGTGTAAAATAGCACATACTGTATTTTACACCACTAGCCAGCAGTAGAATATTTGAACAATGGATATTTCATGTGAGGATAACTGAAATGCAAATAGGACTGTTTCCTTGTGTGCCTTCCAAAATGATGTAAGCAAGGCTTAGTGTAAAAATTATATAAGCAAAACTTAGTGTTCTCCAGCTACTTAATACCCTACATTATCACAATTTACACAATAATATCCCAATTAAACAATTAAGAAACCATTGTGCCAGACATAAAAGCAAAATAAGGGCAATTCTAACATTTTTGAGTAATCTCATAATACCAGGTAAAATCGGTCTAGCTTCTTATCAAATACTGAGTTAGACTTTTCCAAAGTGAGACTGTTTCACCCTGTTTTATTGCACGTGGCATGAACTTCAGCAAAATTCCTCAGTGGTGTCTTTGACATGGTAACTTCAATAGGTCACAGTTTCTTTTTAAATGTCTTTCCTCATTTTCACGATAAGGCCTTTCAGTCTGGGCAGTATAAGAAATTATTCTTTCTTCTACTCACCGACATTTCTTTAATATTAGATGAAACTTACTACATCAAAAGGTCTTTTAATGTATGTAAATTATTTCCTAGTATGAGGGGAATGATGCATTCACAAGTTTTCTTACACATCTCTACGGAGCTGCAAACTGAACTGGCTAATGAGTTATTCACACTTTCCCACATATTTTGACTATAGATACTCTTCTACAAAGGACTGTTCATTGTTAGCAAAGCTTTGATGTAGTATTCAAAATAAGCTGGCTTCTGATATGCTCCACAGAATATCTAGAGTTCACATCACGCACAGAGCATTTTACTTTTACTTATCTTACAATGCAATTTTAATTTAGTGGATTTTGTAAGAGACAATTTACCAAAGATGTAAGCATTCATAGCTATGAATTAGTAAAGCTTTTAGCATTTAGCATGTGACTTGAATTGGAAAAAAAGCTTATGCAGACTGTTCTAGGGGGACATTAACGCTAGCTGTCTCCTCACGCCATAACAACAACCCAGCATGACACTGATGTGAGGTAACATGCCATCCAGCATGTCTGTGCAACCTTCCCAGTGCTATTCTGGCCTAGCTCTCACCTCCCTCTGGGTTTAAGATTCCTCTGCCAACTCTTCATACTGAAGTGGTCTTACTGCCAAGGTTTTTGAACTCAGAACATCAGTTCATCAGGCCTGAAACCTATGCAACAATATTATGCCTGCAAATATATTATTGGTTCTGCATTACTGATACTGACTGAACTACAAATCTAGAAGCTGAAGTAAACACAGAATGGAAAATACACTGAAAATAATCAGCAGCAAAGAAAAAATATTATTTATCTTAAATTACATTTAAATTGCTGACACAGAATCAAGACATTGGGACTAGCTCTGTGCAGTCATTTTGTTATGAAAACAATTTCCATAAACATTTAGACATACTTGCCATTATACTATGCTTTAGGTACATATAATGACGTACCAACTGAGCCAAACTGTAGTACCTCAAGGAAGCAAACAGCCCAGAGCTGGCTGCACCAGTCATAACTGAACGCCCTACCTGACTGCCATGACAATGCCTTAGTCACCAATGCCTGCTCATACATACAATGTACTACAGTTTCTTCTTAAAAAAACCCCCAAAACTAGAGCTCTTCTTATTTCAATAATACTAATAGTTCTGAAAACTGCTATCTGAAGTCTCAGATACCAGTTAGTTACTATTTTTTCCTGGACAATGAAGTGGGCTGTGCTTTTTAAAAACCTAATTTTATCAATCTTCCTATCTACCTTTGAAGTAAAATGGTTCTCCAATCATAGTCAGTGAGTAGGTCCATCCAACACTCTTAGTATTCAAGTACTATTTGAGTATCAGTTACTTATTATCTGTGTCCTCCTGAACACAACAACTTGAGAAAGCTGCTACTGCTGTGTGAGATCTGGTGAGCCCACAGAGTAGTTTCAATTAATTTAAAGAGCAATTTTTAATCTACTGCAATCTTCTGGCCTGGTTAGAAGCACAGCAGAAAGTTGAGTGTCATTTGACTTGCAGCAGCTTTGCACCTTTTCAAAATAAGAGCAGAGCCAGCAACACCCACCTGGAGGGCCTGGAAGACCTGCTTGTCCTGGAAACCCATCCATTCCTGGATCACCTGGCAGCCCACGAACTCCACTAGGACCTGGATATCCAATGCCAGGAGAACCAGTTTCTCCACGATGGCCCTTGGAGCCAGGTAATCCTGGCAGTCCTTTTTCACCTGGGAAACCCAGCCCACCATCACCCTGTGCACAGCAAAGACAATTGCAGCTGAAAATCAAAGAGATGTAGAAAGAATATACACCACTATCATTTTAACAAATGTATGAGAGTTTGGTTGGTTCTGTGCAAGGTTCAGACAGGCCTGGGAAGGTCCATGGAAACCACTGTGAATTATCCATCATTATTTCAAAATGCATGAAAACTCAGTGACTATTAAAAATAATATTTTATGACATGTTTGCCAAAATGTAAATACTACATATTCTGAAAGACATTTACTTTATTTTTAAGTAAAAAGATTCTGGTATGATTTTTCTATTCCCATATTTGACTCATAATTACACCTACAGTGTCTTTTATGTTTTAGGACACAACATAAAGCAACATTAGGGTCCACCCCACTACTGGAAGTTTATCATCTTTTGACTGCCAGAGGCATAATGAGTGCAAATTATTAATCCTGAATAATACAAATTTGTGCTCAAGGACTGTGACCTTTTTATAAATTTGGAGACTTACCACAGGGCTAATCAGGACTAGTAAGCCAGGCCTTTCTATTCACTTCCCTGGAAGTGTTTAAGACCAGGGTGGATGAGGCTTTGAGTAACCTGATCTAGTGTAAGGTGTCCCTGCTCATGGCAGGGGGGTTGGAACTAGATGATCTTTAAGGTCCCTTTCAACCCAAACCATTCTATGATTCTATGATTCTATGATTCTATTGTAGTGTCTGCTTATTCCATTTCTGAAACACTGCTGCTAAATTAATCTGAACTTACTGGAAGGCCTGGTGGGCCTGGCAAGCCTGGAAGTCCATCCCTGCCAGGGCTTCCTGGGATGCCCGAAGGTCCTCTGGGTGCTGTTGTACCACGGTCCCCACGAGCACCTCTGCCTGTTGCATAGGACAAATCCCCTTTTTCTCCCTTAAGGCCTGGAAGACCTTGCTGACCAGCTGAAGCCTAAAGACCAAAAGATAAAAAAACCAGGAATATGAACATGCAGAGAAAATTATTTGCTTCTTAAAAATGTCATGTGAGGACAAGACACAATGACTGGAGCTTAAAAGAATCTCCAAAGGATTTTCTATTGTATACATTACACACACACACCAAAAAAAAAAAAAAAAAAAAAAAAAAAGGTGAGAGGAGGTTTGATTATTGTTTCAATAAAGTCACTACAGCTTTAGAGAGGCAAGCCAAACCTTGGTATATAGCACTATAGTGACAGCAACCTTGGATGGCATCTGGGAACATTACATCACTCATGACATTACAGGGCCCAAGTACTGAATCTTTTTCCCTATTACTTGGTGTGCTGCATTTACTAATAAAGATACTCTGAAGACAAAAGACTGGCATCTTTATGGACTATGATTTTCAAAAGTAAATACTGGCAATAAGCAATGCTCAGCGCTTTGGAAAATCCTGTTTGTTATGGTTGCTGTTTCATAAAAAACACAGCTCAACTCTCACTAACATATTTAGCATACAGCAGTTGAGGAGGAGACTGCATCTATGGCACACAGATTTCAAAGCTAGGAGCAATGATGTGGAAAGGTCTCACCATTCAATTTTTCAGGTCTTCTCTCCCTGCAGATACATATCTGCTTTCCCAGTCAGCCCTCACTTAGGAAGAGCCCTGGATCTAATCCATGTGTGCTTACAGCCAAGAAGCTCTGGGATGAATAATTGTTACCATTTTTCTCTTGACTGCTAAACGTGCAATTCTCTGTGCAATTAAGAACCATTTCTTCTTCCATTTTTTATAGGTGATAATTTCTCTACTTTCAGATTCTTTTCATAGGTCAGTTTCTCTGTTGCTTTTAAAAAAAAAAAAAAATCCAAAAAAGTAAAAGAAATTATGCAAAAAAAAAAAAAAAGTGTTCTGCTTTCACTACAATCAACACCAGCAATTGCATATGGGCACTTTTTCTCCTTTCATTTATGACAACGAATATAAACTCTTCATGCCTTACCGTAGGGCCTCGCAGTCCTGGTGCACCCACAGTGCCTGGGTCTCCAGCAACGCCCTTAATCCCAGGCACACCAGGGCTTCCTGATGGACCTGGAAGACCTGAGATGCCTTTTAGACCAGCTCTTGTAACTCCTCCATCACAAGCACAATCACCTGCTTCTCCTGGAAAATACAGTCAACACTTCAAATTTAGTTTCCTTTGGATAAAGATCCTTTCCAGTTGCAAAAGCTCCAAAAGTAGTTATTGATTCATTTACGACGAAGTCATTCTCATGTGATTTGATTTTGTGCCTACTCCGCTCAGGCAATGTGTTAAGCAAGTGGAGCTCGGGTTTTGTCCAGGTTAATTTCTGTGCAATGCCCATCACCAAATTACCACGTGCAGCATGAACCTCAACACTTTTCGACCTCTTCCCAAAGGTTTAGACTCTCCTACATGGATGGTTTTAGGAGATTTTTAGAAAAGAAGTCTTGTGTTTTTTTTCAGGAGATAGTTATATGTCAGAAAAAGCAAATCCATACTCCCTCTTAACAGTAGGTTACAATGATCCTCAGATGGATATCTTTATTTCTCTGAATCAGAACTGGCCATGGATCCAAACAATCACAAAGCAAGTGATGTCTGTGTCATCATAGCTTTTGTGGCTGGTTCTGTCACACACAAAGACTCAAATTCTCATCATTTTTAGTAGAGAGGTGAATAAAATTAAGTTTCTCTGTCATTTCCAGCCTGTATTGCAAAAAGCAGCAAACAAGATTTTATTTCTAAGTCTCATTACACCTTACAGCTTTAAAGTATAACTTAGCTAATTTTCTGGGTATGAGTTGTTTATTTGCCTATTTGGCTGATCAGAGTAGGAAGTAGGAAATAGGATTTTGCAGGCCATGCTGGCAATTGTAAAGGCTGTTGGTTCCTTCAATCCATCTCAGCCTCCTGTGATTTGTCATAAAGACTTTTCCACCTCATCCCTTAGGATATTAGCAATGTGTCAAAATCTTTTTGAGGCCCAATGACTGCTAAAAGGTTTTCCCAAAACACGAGTCAATTACCTTTGTATCCTTTTGGACCCAAAGCTCCTGGAAGCCCTCTTTGTCCAGGCTCCCCTGTGGCACCAATCCTTCCATCCAGGATCGTGTCTGGGGGAAATGAAGGGCCTATGTGCGGAAAGAAGGCAAGCAAAAGCCATGAGGTGGCTAGATTTCCAGCTCATTAATTACTTACAATGTCAGTTATGCAACTGAGAGAAATGGCACCAGACCAAACTGCAACTGTGGAAGTTACACAAGGAGATGGAACTTGGTTGGTATCACAGGCTGCAGTCCTCTGACGCATGTTTGCTTCTAATTTATCATATAGAAAAGCAAAAGCACTCACAATGTGGATGCAAGAGTTTCATTCCTCTACTGCTCTACCACTGCACTTTTTCAAAGCCTTAACAGTTGGCTGAAGAACTAATCAAACTGCAAACAGGTTGTAAAAAGAAGGTCAAGTGACTTAGTTCATGGTAGATGTGCCTTTATAGCTCTGAGAGAAGCTGAATGGATAGAAGTTCAAGGGACAAATTGGTGATTGTGATGACTGGCTATTGCCCTTTTTCTTGACACAGAAGCTATCATATACCAGCAGTGTCTCTGCTGCTGCTGGCATGGTAGAGTCATCCCCAGGGCTACCTGCCTTTGCAGAGCTCCTTGATTTCTCATTAAGTTGCTGGAGCTCCGGAAAGAGACTAAAGGGCAAAAAGGTTAAGGGGACTTTTCCTGCCCCTCACTTTATAACTGCATGATTATTCTTTACATCTCTTTATATGCTGAATAGAATGAAGCATGAGCTGACACAAACAGCAGTGGAAAGTGATTTAACATAATCTAAAACTACTGTGTCTGAAAACCCTTCCCCTCAGGGACAACAGTAAGATGGAGTGCTGACCAGCACCCGACTGATGTTCCATGGAAACAAACTGCAACCATCAGCTAAAAACATGTACAAGAGCTTTACAGACTCTGCAGAAAAAATGAGTTGGATTTGACTCACAAATAGTTATTGATAAGAGAGCACTTATTTCTTCTCCACAGAAAATAATTTCATCACATCATGCTCATTGGTTCCACCTCTGGACTGTGCTCCTGTTTTGGAAAGGTTGGCTCTCAAAAATGAAACAGGCTGTTTGAACTCAGTTTATGGCAGAATGGTAAAACACAAGGCTTGTATAAAATAAACTCTTTTCACATAATACTCAATTTCTGAGGAAAACAAAACAATGCATAATCAATCCAATCAGGGCATTCATACAAATGAACACACAAAAATGAAATCATACTTCCTTAGGTCTGAAAACTGTCTCTTCAGACATCCTATCTGACCCCTGGTACCCAAAATACCTACTCACAAGACTAGATATTTACCCCAGGTGCTCAAAAGGTCATGGTCTATTCTTTATCTAAGCCAGATTAGCCTAGAACTTCAAAGTCCTCTGTGTCTACACAAACTTGTGCTTCAGTCTCTCAGGCTACCACTCTAACAATAGTGAGCTGTGTTTTCTTGCTTCAGAGTGGTGGCTGCAGATATAGATATATTTCAGGTTGTGAGTTACAATCACAATGAGGTGTCAACCAAACATTTAAGATTCACAGATTAATAATCCTCAGTGGCAAAGAAATAAACATATAAATTATTATTTGTCTTCTTTCACTCTGAATCCAATATAAAAATAGGTGTTAAAAACATACATACGTGGTGAGCCAGGCAATCCTGGTGCTCCTGGCAGACCTGGTAAACCATCTCTGCCTCGAGGGCCTGGTAATCCAATCATTGCTCTTCCTGGTTCTCCCACTTCACCTTTCATACCTGGAATACCTGGAGATCCTCCAGGCCCCATTCCATCTAGACAACAATGACACAATGAGCAGCTCTCTAGCAACAAACGCATTCTAGTATTTTTATGTTATGAAAATTACTGTTGTACCCTGAACTGCAACCACGTTAGCACAGAACAATTCAGAATTGCACACAAAGAAAAACTTACTAATCAGAGGCATCCACTGGCTCCCATTTACACACCCCTTTGGTCATCTAAAAAACTTTACAGGGCTGCATTTAAGTCCCACTGATCAGTTAGACAATTAACTATGGTAAGACTGCAGTTTATTTATTTCCTGATTTCCTTTGAGCGAGATAATTTCCTTCATAGTTCCTAGTCTCTGGATGATTGTAGACCAGAAACTTTCAAGTGAGATCTTTGATGGGACAAATGGGTTCCACCTACAGAGGGTTTATCTAGCCAATCTGTTAGCTCTCTATTGCAAATATGAAAAGTCATTTAAAAAATAATTTTTCTAAAAAATTTGCTATTATTTAAAATGTAAGAAAGGTTTTGCCAATCAACTCATTTGAAATGGAAATCAACCAACCAACCAACCTCCTGTGTACACTGCTACACCAAATATTCTCATCTGAAGACTTCTCTGGGCTGTAATCATTGTGGGACTAACTCTGGTCCCATCCAGGTCAACATACTTTGTTTCCCTGTGTGCCACTACTGCCTCCTATGTCTCGTACAGCAGTCGGCACATCAACCAGCTGAAGCAGCATGGAGAGGCTTGCTCCAATACCTTCACCATCTCCAGTCTACTACCCAGTCTTCTCAGTAACAAACACAGAAAGCAGCCTGCTAAGGGCACTGTTAGCAGCTTTACCTCTTTCCAGGCCTGGAAATCCTGGAGCTCCTGGAAGGCCTGGTAAACCACTGATCCCTTCGTCTCCTGGAGGACCAGGTATTCCCGGGTTTCCAGGGTCACCCGGGGCACCTATTGGAGAAATACAGAAAGACAAGGAGGAAAATCTCATGAGAATTTCTGCTGAAAGACTCTGCTCAGTCAACTACCCCAGTGGCCACTGATCTCATTGACAGTAAAGGCTGCAAAGCTATGAGCAGTACACCTGTTAGTCAAAGTTAATAATCACGGGAATGATTCCTGTTTCAAACCTGACTGCATGTGAAGGAGGAAGAATAGGAGAGATCACATGATTTGTCCCCTTACTTTATAGCTTCAGAGACTGTTCCCATCCAGCCTTCGTTCAGCTGTGGCATTAACTAAGCTAATTTTCTCAACAATGTTCTTACCACATTGAACAAAAAATAATAGCAGAATGACATTCAGAGAGCCCATGTCCAAGCAACACAAGGAAGCCATGTTTCCTTAGTACACTGAAGACAGACCCACAGGTAGACACACAGCACTTGCCCTTGCTCTCACACAGTCAGCCTCTCAGGCACTAAATTGCATTCTGCCTTGAAACATAACATTTTGCAATGCAGGGATGAAAGGTTTATTGTAAACTCTAAAGTTATAAACATGGGACCAAGTGTATTTGTATGCCAACAACACAGAAATGAAAGGAAAAATAACAAGGGATCTGTTAGACCCAATACATAATGTGGAAAGTGGTAAAATATAGTAGGAAGGAAAGTTGGATCAGAAAAGGTGCTTTAGATGAGTTCCAAAACAAAATGGAAACATGTACCTGAAATGACTACACCTTCCCTGTCAATAACGATAGGAGGGCCTGGGGGACCAATGTCACCTAATTCACCCTGTAGAAGAAAACAGATTCACGCCACATTCAGATGGGTGATGGAGAGGAAGACTGTTTGTCAAGAAACAGATTGTATTATGGTAGCAATGTCTGTCGTTATTCACTGACTAACCATCATTCTTTGTCCTGGTGAAGAATTCACTGTGTTCTGCTATTCATAATCCTTTGTTGTCCTGACTTACCTACTTCCTGTCTGATGAAACTGATGGTTCCTTCAGATAAAGTGTTTGCTACTATCCGGCTATCCTCTGAAGGCACTCCTTACCTCCACAGGAAGCATGGACATGTGTATACCATGTGTACTGGAGACCAGTTATATCAGCATATTGACTAGTATCAGTAGATCATATTTGTTCACCTTGTGGTAAAAGTGAGAGAGCTGCTATAAACATACTCATTTTTAAAAAACATAAATCACTGCAGCTCTCTATTGCCTTAGAATTCTGAATTTCAATAATAGGAGCTTCCAGGAAAATGGATTCTTCCATAAAATCACCCAGGTAGAACAAGCAAATTGTGACAAACTGCAGTATCATTCCTTTCTGTCACCCTAACACAGTATCAAATCCTCTTTGAGACAGAAAGTGCAAAATCTGACTGCTGTCCAAATTGCCAGCATATGTATAATATAAATACCATGCAGTGTGCTAAGGCAGTGCACACATTGTTGCTTCTTTCAGTAACACTCCTCTCTGCATAAACCTGTACTACTACTCTTCCATGTGCTCTGCACTAAAAAGCCCTTCAGCATCTCCATTTCACATGCCTGCCAACCATATAGCAATCTTGGCAGCAGATAAGTGTTTTTCACAGCAAACTACTATCCAATCATTTTCCACTCAGTTGCTAGATGTCTGACTGCCCAAGTTGTGAGATACCCAGAGAATGTCCACTATGCATTGTCTACCTCCAATACAAAAAAACCTGAACACATTATTTTCAGGCTTGTCAATACTTGTAGATCTGTGATCTAAGACTTCAGATAGCCTTGGCAACTATCTTAACATCCACTTACTTCCATCTAATCTTGCCTCAATTGTCCAGTAAGTATGGCACTGATGTAAAGATAAAGGAGACCACAGATGCTACATCTACAATTTTAAGTCATGAAGTTATATGAATGAATATTGTAAATGTATTAAAATATCCGAGCGTTCAAAGTACAGACACTACTCATTTTTATCCTTAACAATGAAGTAAACGAGGAACTGAAACATACTGAAAATTATAGAGCTACAGAGATAAAGAGATATTTGATTGGGGCAATGATATTTATTAATGCAAACATCTTTTAAAAAGCAATGTTTTAGCATTTTCATTTGATAAATTACCTTCATGCCTTCAAATCCATCCAGTCCTGGATAGCCGGGAATACCTGGATGACCCTGCAAAGCCACACAGGGGAACATTGTTACACAGTGAGACAGTAAGACAATGGCATTATTTGTTAGCTGAGACATCTGCAGTGCCTAGACCTGGATCACAAACCCAATTCATTGTCCAGTTAAAGGGATCTAGAGTTTTATGTGGACTTTCTAGTTAGCTCTCACTATTTTAACGAGGCAGGTGCATTCATCCATCAGAGAGCTTGGAGCCACTAGATAAGGAAGTCAGTAGAACTTAAGCAGTTAGACGTACTGTAAGTGCAGTAAAAAAGAAAAGAAATTTCACCTTTCTCCCTGGAATCCCATCAGATCCATCCAGTCCCAAAAGACCCTAGAACAGAGAAAAAAATTAACTTTCAGAGGCTCCATCTCAGTCTTATATCAGGCTCCAAATATCTCAGCATCAAAGAATGAAAAGGTAAAACTTTCAAAAGGAGAAGCTACCACTGATTTTCCATATCTTTCAAATATTAATGATCAGAATTGAAAGAATTCAGCAGAACTGATAAAGGAAGTCTTATCTTTAGCCACTGTCTTTCTAATTGGCAGTTCGAGTTACGTAAGTCATGGTGTCTCACCTTACTAGGAAGCTAAAGCCATGAAACTTAATGCAACTGAGACCTCCTATCTCGACAATTTATTCTGCACATACTGAACAGAATGCCTTGGTGGTCCTGTTATGTATAAGTGCATCTCTGCAGGGTCATGGTGGTTTGAAGAACCTGTGGCTGATGTGTGATTGAGCATGCTGTTAGCTCCCACACTCGTTGAATAGTTAGACCAACATCAACCAGCTTGCCTATTTCTTCCCCAAACACCTACCTGTGTTCTCTCATGGCTGGTTCTGGCACTGGTTAGGAGTTCCTTAAAGACCCTGCAAGGCCTCTTTATTATCTTTTTTTGGACCTTCTGTAAGATTCCTTTTCTGTGAAGCTTTCACAAAAAATGGAAAAACACAGGTCCTGCAGCATTAAGACCTCCACTAAATACTTCTCTATGATTTTCTTGGACTGCCTTGTCTGTATAAGTCTTTCATTTTACCTTTAATCTGAGACTTTACTAATTAAAGAACTATCTGTTGGTTCTGTTGTTGTATGGCACTGGGTACTACAGGACTCAGTCCTATATCTGAGACTCCTACATGCTTTGGGAACGCTTTGTTGATGAAAGGCCCACTTCATGTGTTTGAGAACAGGCATCCAAGGACTTTGTAAAGTTACCTACCCTGCCACCAGGTAAGCCAGGCACACCTTTTTCTCCTTTTTCTCCAACACCTCCAAAGCCCTGAGGAAAAACGTCAACATCAGTCTGTGATCTGTTTGGAATTGAATAGCACAGCCCTAAGACAAAATGAGCACAAACCCATCTATTAATATAAACAGTACAACAGAGAGACAAGGAGAACTGACTATTTCTGCTGGGACTCTTTTGCCCCAGAGAGAAAACCTTTATCAACCAAACTTGGCAGAACGTGCAGTGTGTTTCTTCTTCCACTGATTTAAACCATGGCACATTCCTCAGTAGAAAATGCAAGTAACCCCCTCCCGTTGCTTCTCTGTATTGTGTTCAACATTTAGAAATTATTTCAAATCTCATTTCTTAACAGCAGAAGCCCAAGGGAGTGCTGAGAGAACCCTTTTTCATTTCTAAAGCCTAAGAATGACATAAAACTAGCATCTTCACGCTCAACGTTTGGTGGTTTTCAGCAG
>NW_010332051.1:45163-46113 GCF_000700745.2 Antrostomus carolinensis
TTAATTTCAGTGAGAGTTACAGCAGTTAAGCAATTTTCAGGCTTCAATCTTGAAATATCTTATGGTTGTGGTTGTGTTGACACATATGTTCAACCCCACCATCTTCAATGGGCCTCTTGTGATGCATAAAGCTAAACACGCACATAATGGAACATGTCCAGAAAGGCTAATAACAAACTGTGGTTCATGTAAAGGGTTTTTTTGTATGTCTTTTTACTAAGAACATCTGTACATTGAAGAAACCGGCAAACAATTTATCTTATTGGTCAGAAGTTCCACAAAATATTTATTCCCTAAACTTACTGACATAACCTGTGTTTACAAAAGGTTTTGCAGCTGGGAAATAGCTCTCTGGAATCCAGGGATAAATTGTTGTTCTTGATTCGTACAGAGAAGATGCTACACATTCCTGAGTTTCTGAGTACTAATGTGTAACAGCTCATTTTAAAATTGGGTGTATATATATAGACAGACAAAGATCTGCATGTGCTTTACAATTTTAAAGTAAAATCACTAAAAATATTTTTAGACATAATTAAAGGGGAAAAAAAAAGGATTTTTAAAAAATGACGTCTAGCTCCATGGGATCTCAAGAAACACTGCCATCAAGTGGCCATGTAATGGGTATGTCTACTTGAAGGTCTCTGCAAATTGCAGGTTACATGTACTGAAACGACGGCTGTTTTGCAACGTCTATAGTAGGAAGTATTATCTTCTTTGTATCTCCAGGACAAAACACTATCAGATTACAGTTACACTCTTCAAAAAATCTTGTGGACACGTTTATCAGATTTTCAAAGTACTCTGGTGCCTAGAAACTCCTGTAGAGAGCTTGTGAGCTATTCAGAGAGTGTTGAACCACCTAGCCCATGGTAGTTCTATATTAAAAACTCTCCTCTGTCCTTACCGGCAGGGCCGGCAAGACCCCTTTCCCCCGCACCCCTTTGGGG
>NW_010332051.1:46167-99524 GCF_000700745.2 Antrostomus carolinensis
CGCCCGTGAAAGCAAGATTTTCCCCAATCCATCCATCACGCTCCTGACTCCTGAAGTCAGGCCTTGTAATTGGTTTGCCAGCAAGTATACTTGATTTGTGTCATCATGTGTGAGATACAGTGTCTCTCAGCACAGTGCCGGTCCATGCAACAGACTATCTGTGACCACTTCCCATGGCTTCAAAGACCATTATTCAGGAACTGTTCTACTGTCCTCCACTGCTAAAAGACAAACTAGAAGCATTTTGTATAATCATCTAGGGGATTGGAACATGCACAGTACTTCAGAGAAAGCAGCAAAATAACATATGACAAAATAGTATAATGTCTTCACAACCCTGCTTACAAATTCAAGAGGGAGCCTAAAGGAATGGCACTCGTTTGAATCTCGCCTCACGCTAACGTACACTCCACCAAGTAAGACAGTATCTCTCATGACTTATGCAGAGGCTTAGGTAAGCTCAGACTGGGCTCCCAAAACAGTCTGTACTGGTCCCAGATAAATTCAGTATGCCTAAACTTCATGCACGTAGAGAATCTTTAACTCAAGATCCATACAGCTTTTATAAAAACACTGATGAGATAACTATGTGTCTCAGTAAACGTCAGGATAACACAGTAAAGGAGAGGAATCCGATTATTTCAGAGTAGTGTGCATCACACCCAAAGCAAAAGAGCTGGAGCTTTTAATTTATTTTTTGAAAGGATTTGAGTTTTTTTATTCAGTTGACAAAATTTCACAGGTTCACCAGAAACAAACTACAGTTAGATTTATTTAGGATTAATGATGAAAACCTTTAAATAGCTTTCAGATTTCTCCTTCTGAGAGGTATGCATTCTCCAGTGCCCCGCAACACTCTGAGCTAAGAATATTTTTATTCAATAGTCATCTGGTAGATTAAACTAGTAGAGAAAATGATTTTGATTAGGAAATATAACAGCCCTCACTGTCCAGTAATTTCATTCAGCCTTGAATGAAGAAGCATGGGGAGGGAGAGGGTTTGTAAGCTGAATTTACAGACCTTTTCTCCTTGCTTCCCTTTTGGAAATCCCATGAATTCCAGTATTCCAGTGGATGGTGGGGGACCTGGAGGGCCTGGCAGCCCTACATCACCCTGTTGGCAAAAGAGGAAGCTGTTAACATAGGCAGAACATGTTTGATTTCCTATGAAAGTGGCTTACGAATCAGAAAAAAGCCACTTTAATTTTATCCCATGTAAATAACAACTGTGTGCCTGCATGATGGCTCAGGAGATTGGTCATGTAAGTCAAAAGATCAGACCAAAAATGAAGATGAACAAAATGCATTAAATCCATTTCAGAAGAGCTGTGGATATAAAACATTGCAAGAAAAAAAACCCAAAAACAAAAGGTTCAGTTTTTGAATCAACAGGATAACATTCCAGAAAAGCTTTAGGGAGAATTATGAAAGAAAATAAGACAAGAAACAATTAGAAATGGAGAATGGTGAGAACTGATTTTAACAGCAGCAGAATCAAGTCCCAAACTCAGAACTTTGAGAAGCCCCATTATACCAGTGTAATTTCTCACACAGACTGCAGGACATCCATTTAGGATAGTGAGACTATAAATTACACATCAGTTGACCCAAAGAATATTATGAAAGCCAAAAAGAATGAAGTCAGTAGAATAATTCAGTACAAGAGGTGAGGGTCCAAAGAAACTGAGAGACAGAGATTCAAAAGATGTCTAAGGACCTCATGTTTCGATAGCCATGAAAACACTGCACTGAATTGAGATTTCCCCTTCCCCCTCTTCATTCAGAAAAAGCTCCCACCCTTTTATTTTATTTTCCTTTGTATAAGGAACCAGCAAGACTCTAGTATTTGGACTGTCAATCAGTCCACGAGAAGAAAAGAAACAGGAAAAGCAGAAAATGCTAGAATCTAGTTACTTTCTAGAGGATCAAGCTATGATGGAACACTAGAGTACTATTTCATGTATTATTTCATGCATTTTCCATAACAGAATAAGTTTCACCTACCTTTTCTCCTTTCTCTCCTTGAAAGCCTAATCCCATGTTACCCTAAAAAAAACCCAAAACCCAATGATGAATGAATCATAAAATGATATCAACAGCAGCATCACTATCATCTAGGCCCACAGTACTGTTTAAAAAGTCAACAATCAGGTGTAGAAAGAAGACAGGAAATGTAGGTACTTACTTTTGGACCTGGTGGCCCAGGGGGACCCATTGGACCCTAAATGTGAACAAGATCAAAATTTTATTTCTTTTGACTTAATTAGGATGCACACAATTGGAGCAATGCTGGAATCTGCAGTAAACCTTCATCTCTTGCTCACAAAGCAAAAGTAACCGATACACACGATCTTCAAGTCTTCACATCTATAATAGACAGCATAGCTCTTTGGTACTGTGGTTAATTAAGAGCAAACTTCAATTTAAAGACAACAAACATGTAGTTCGTTTTTACCTCTGCCCAGTGGAAATTTTCTTCTAGTTATCTTGAAAAAGCAACTGTTTAGCATATTTCATGATGACAAAGGCTCCAAACATGCAGAGGTCAGTATCTTCCTTCTAGTCCCGAGATGAGGAAGTGTTCAGAATAGTGTGATGTAGTATTTGTAGACAGCACTCCAGGGCTTCACTGGAGCCCTCATTCATGATTGCTGTTCTGAACACCGTTCCAGAGAGGAACCTTCCCTCTTGTGATTAAACTGTTTAAGTTCAATTATTCTATGCTTGAAGTCAGCTGTTCTCAGTCCTCTTAGATGCATACACACATTTGCTCATTGTCACAACACGAATACAGACAAGGAAGGAAAACTGCCAACTTTTCCAACTGTTCTATCAACAAGTGCAACAGGTGAGATCTCTTACCTGCAAACCTGGTAATCCTATAGGGCCTGCAGAACCTACTGGACCTGGAAAACCTTTTGGGCCCTATAAGAAGAATACAGGACAACACAGAATGTGCAGCACTTACCTCATCAAACCACAATCAAAGACACAGTGAGTGTCAGGAAACATTAAGTAATACCTCCTAATTAAGTACGCCAATTTAAATACTATAACAATTAATTTGATATCATTAGATGTATTTTGAAAATCAAAGTTAAATTATTCAATGGTAGAAGGAAGGGAACTCGATTTGAAAAAGGAAAAAACTGAACAGATAAAAGCAAAAATCTGACTTTCTCTACTTCAATGTGGATCCACTCATACCATTACAAAGCTGTAATTGCTCATGCTACTGGTATCACTTGTGTAAATACATGGCCCACTAATTTGAAAAGTGTCCTTGAGAACCAATAGAAGAATACCTACTTTAAAAGCATTCTTTAAAAGCATTATTCCCCAAATTGAATAACTTACAGAAATTCCATCCAATCCAGGAAGACCATTTTCTCCCTAAAAATTATAAATGCATTAGTAAAAATTACACTGTGTTATTGCAAAAAGAGTATAAGGAACATTAATTTCTGTATAAATAGAAATATTTGCTATTAGTTAATACTAGATCAAGTTTAAATGGGAAAATATTGATACCTGTGCTTCCATATTTAAATTGAGTAATGGAGAGATTCCAAACCTCTGGAGAAATTACAACCATTTTATTTATGGGCAACAAGAGAAACTCAAGTGGCATGAAAAAAAAAAAAATTAACTGCAAAAATATTGGAAAAAACTTCCATTACAAAACCACTATAAAATATGTAAAGGAATAGAATTTTTATATCAAATTATCTGTATTTCCCATAAATACTGAAGTAAATATATAAAGATCTATTTAACTTTTACCAACTTATGAGTGTATATAATGTGTGTAGAATTTTAGAAAAGTTTTTAATCTTGACCAACTAAGTCAGAGTGAGGAGCCTTACATGACAGAATAGATTTCTTAGTATTTTCAATATTTAATGAAGCATGGGGCTGCTAAATATTGCTACATTCAGTTCCACAAGAAGTACTGAATCCTTTGTAGATATATTCCAAATCTAGTACTTCTGGCAAAAGTCAAAACCATGATAAGTTGGTGAGTGTTTGTTTCAAGGCATCAAAGAACCAAGTCTTTTACAGGACCATATTCAAGAACCTATTCACTGTTCTGAACAATAAACTGAATTGTCTATCCACAGTTTTTATTTTCTGTACAGGAAATAAAATCACAGACATGATACAGACATTTCAGGGCAAGGTCTTCATTAAATAGAGAGTAAAATTCTGACTTCACAGCAGCAAAGGATGGAATACTATGAGTGGGATATTACATTAATGTATTTAAACCCAGAATATGACTGATTACTTACTAGTACCTCTCAGTACAAAAAACACCGGGATGCAGCTGGGATCCCACAGTAGAAATTTTAATAAGCACTTGCAAGTTTCCTGAGCTGTTATTTCAACAGACCTGGCACATGCAAAGAAGTCAACTACAGGAAAGTTCTGAGTGTAGGTGAAGGGCCTCTCCTTTGCTACATCTGCATCTAGAAACACATATGCTACCTCATATAAACCAGGACAAGCTTACAAGAAATTCCTGACATCTGTGGTTTGACACTCCAGACAAACAGTGCCAGCTCTCCAGAGACAAGTGAAGGACCAGCAACTACACTGAACAGTAAAAGGATGAGCAATGCCCCAGCATCCCAGTATGGGATGAACAAGATCTCTGCAAAGACCAAGCAATTCCAAGTTCTGAGAGTATTCTGTGTTGTCATCAATGAAGTTATTGGAAGGCCTTTTTCACAGCTCTGTTTTCAGACATATCCAGGATACCCATGTGTAACATCATGAGCAATCTAACCTGCAGCATCAGCCCTGCAACTTGTAGGACATCAAAGTGTTTCTTCTACTGCACTTTCTCCTATGTGATGACAAGTCTTACCTTCATTCCTTTAAGACTGCCTTGAGCAAAAACAGGTTCTCCTTTAACACCTTTTGGGCCAGGACGACCCTGATTAAGAAAAAAAATAAGTAAAAAATAAATTTCTGGGAAAAATACTTATTTATTTTTGAAAGAATTTATATTCAGCATAATGAACAAGAAAAACTCCTGGCTCCAGCAGACTGCAAAAGTACCACTGCAGCTTTGTCAAAGAAGCTGTGGTATTATGAGAACTTAAGACTTCCTGCAGCTTTAGAAAAACAAGGTTCTGAAAACATTTTCTTTGGGATTTTCCTGTTTGGATTAGATTTCCCTTTTATTTTAGGCCTTCAAGAACTTTTAAGATCCTGTCTGAATCTACTTGACATGGTATAACCCTCCTGTTCATATACATATCAGTGTCATCCAGAGGGACCTTGACAGACTAGAGAGGTGGGCCTCTGTGAACCTCATGAAGTTCAACAAGGCCAAGTGCAAGGTCTCACACCTGGGCTGGGGCAATCCCAAACATGAACTCGGGCTGGGTGATGAGTGGATTGAAAGCAGCCCTGTGGAGAAGGACTTGGGGGTATTGGTGGATGAAAAACTGAGTATGAGCTGGCAATGTGTACTCACAGCCCAGAAAGCCAACCATTTCCTCTGAGTTAGCTTGAACATTGCACCAGTGACAATGGTATAACTTGGCATGGGAGCATACTGAATTCACAGGATCTTCATTTTACCCTCAGAGTGGAATTTCAAGAAGAAAATGATACTGAGCTCTAACAATGCTAATAAACTTAGGGTTATTAGGGTTCTTCCAAAGTACTTGGGAGTTACTTTTCCAACAACAGCATGAAAAGCAAATGCTGGCTTAGTGACTACAAAACACCAAATTCGAGTTGGGACGTACAGGCAGCCCAGGTAGGCCAGGAAACCCATCTGATCCAGAAACGCCAGGGCTCCCAGTGGTACCATTGCAACCATCGAGGCCAGGCAGACCTCTAGGTCCAGGCTGCCCAGGGTGACCCTGTGTAAAGCAAAAAAAGAGAGAATGACTGACAGGATACATTATTTTATTAGTAATACTGTCCCCAGAAAACTGATATATTCCAAATGGCAACACAAAAGAAACATACAACTCCCACTCAAGTTCAGTGTATGGCAGACTGCAACAGAACTAGCTTCAGCCAGCATTGTTTATCCTCCCCAAAGCTTAAATCCTAGAACATTGGCTGCACTCATTTAATCATCTTTTTCTCCAAGGGATAATTTTCTGAAGTACATAACTCATGCATGAGTAGGTCTCAAAAGGACAATACTCATCCCACAGCAGTCTGACATACACAGCATGTAACAGTGTAAAACAGCACGCAAGGGTGCACCTGACACCAGGAATGGAAGTTACTCATGGAGAAACAAGGGCAGAGGCAGACTCAACAATACTGAGCATTTATAATTCCAATCTGCTTAAAGATCCAGTGACTTCTCTTCCTCTCCAGTGTGGATTCTTTCCTTTAATAGTTCAACAGATGTTACAGCTCTAGCATCAGGCCACTCAAGCAAAACAGCTTTTCTTGTTAATAGTGAATTTAAATCCTTATGCAAAGCAACTGGAAGACCTAATTAAACTAACAGCATTTAAAAGAAAGTATTTGTAATGGTCCATTATTAATCAGGCAGAGTAGAATACAATTGTATCTACTTCTGATTTCACACCTTTTTCACCCTGGTATAGCTCTATTAAATTGACTGGAGTTTACTCAGCATGCTGCTGGTGCAAGAGATCAAAGTTTGAGACATCAGTTACTTTTTCTTCAGTGTCATGTGGGTGTGCGTAGGCAAAACACAGAAAGGCAGAACTATCAGTCACACCACCCAGGTACCAAGTAGCTCCTTATTCTATCCTCCTTTTCATAGGAATGAGTCTGTGGCTCTCATAGACAGTGCTTTGTAGCAGGAAGAAAAATGAAACTTATGGAGATAGTATCAGTAACTGACAGTTCTCTCCCTTCCCTCTGTACACTCTGATCTTGAATCATCCCAAAAGTACTTTTGTTTGATCCCAAAGACTCGTCCTTAAGATATGGCATTAAACAAGTTATGACTCACACTAGGAAAGTAAAAAAATAAACATGGATAAAATGGAGATAAAGCAGAACATTAACAATCCTTCATGCCTGACACTTAAAACAAAACACATTTGTGTTGCTAAAGGTCTTCCCAGTCCAAGCCAATAGCATATGCTCTGACCAAACTCAGTGAGAACTTTGCAGTAATGTAAAGCCTTTTATCTATGGATCTTAAAATGCCTTGCAAAAATGTGGGAATGCTATAAGCTTAATTTTATGGATGAGAAGCTGGGGCCATACAGTAGCAGACTGACTTTCCCAAGGACACAGAGCAACTTAGGCCATAATTACATAAATACGCAAGCTGATTGCTGATCTCAGCTGCTGCCAGGAGGCCATCACACACTCCTGCTTACTTACATCTACCTCTTCCCTGTGCTGGCGTAAGCACAGGCAGAATAGGTGAATTGGAGCAGGAAACCAACACAGCAAAGAAATAACTGTTCTGTTTCTTAATGGTGTTAATTTTCAGCCAGATGAGTTCCTTGGTCCAGCTCATTTGGCAACTGCATTGTGATTTGTGCCAACAAAATACTAAGAAGAGGAGAGAGTCCAGATCTGCTCTCTGGAAGTCAATAAGGTGCAAACTGAATCAATGTAAAGTGTGTCTCCACTACAGGATCAAGGCAGCTCACCCAGACAAGTATAAATTTGAAATTAAACAAAGCTTCAGGACACAGAATGAAGTCATCCCAAAGCATTATCACCAGGCACCGCTGCATATATAGTACAAGTTGCCCTGATGATTAAAGTCTGTTTGTCAAAACACCCACATGTGGTGTGCAAGCAGAGACTTGTCAGACCCTGGTAAAGTGACAGGAGAAGGCTGAAGCACCAATTTATTGCCACTTGTGTTTGTTTTTTAGAACTTATTTCATTTGGTTCCCAAAGATGGAGCAAACCAGTGACAGCCCACCCTCCTCCTTCCGTATAGGATGTCATAGCCAAGAGGAACAAGTCTCTGACAGGGCAGCCTGTGACTGCAGAGGGAGGCCAGAGTGGTCAATATCTATCAGGTCTTTCACTTTGTTTACAGCATCAATAAAACCAGAAGCTATGTGGGACAAGTGCACATGTATCTGGTTACAACATAAGGTGACCAGCTGCAGGGTTTAGTGAAGCTGAACAGCCAACATCTGCCCCTCAGAGCTAGACAATGGGGAGCCAAGCTGCTGAGCCTTTAGTGCTGGCCAAGAGCCAGCCTGTGGCAGCTGACCGGTGGCCTCACGTCCTGGGAAATGCTTTGGGTGAGATCTCCTAAGTCTTGGTCCAACACCGTCTGTAAGCGGCCCGAAGGATTTTGGTATCCTCTTAACGTGTCAGAAGGGCTCACAAAGAGACAACATCAAGTATGCTGATCACAGTGATTTCTTAATGTGTGTTAAATAAATCCGTGGCCCTGTCACTTAATCCCATGGCATCCATGTCTGCGGTTCCGAGTGAAAGCATCACACAGACATACACATGCTATTCCTTTTGCTTTAGAAAAAAAAATCCACAGGATTTCCTACTTTCTAGTTGATCTGCTATCAAGAGTTCACAATGCTTTGTTTCAAGAGCCTTACCTGAGGAGATAATGAGCACCCACAACTGAATTCCTTGAGAGTTGTCAAGTTCTGGCTTAAATGAACCTTTTCCCCAGGGATTTAAAATACTCATTTAAAGTGCTGTTTGCCCTGAAAAACAGTTGTTAATAGTTTCACTGCTCTCACGTCCTTTAATTCCTGTTTTGGCAGATGTGCCAATTCAGCAGAAGCACCTCAACTGACTAAGGCAAAAGACTTTCACAGGCTTAACTTATACATGGCAGGGTGACTAGCTTACAGACCTGAGTTAAAAGAGGCTGGAGAGATCACTTGTGCTCTCTGTTCTCACAAAAGGAGACATTCTCCGTGAGGCAGATAAGGAAACTTAAACTGTTCATCTAGGCCCTGGCTTTATCTGAGTCATGCTCGTACACTAAC
Source organism: Antrostomus carolinensis (assembly GCF_000700745.2). NCBI lineage: Eukaryota > Metazoa > Chordata > Aves > Caprimulgiformes > Caprimulgidae > Antrostomus > Antrostomus carolinensis. Next base: position 55,113 of record NW_010332051.1, read on the forward strand.
ACCGTGATCCCAAGGGGCCTCTTTTCTAAATCAAACAGCACAAAGGCGATCTCAACAGGAGAGCTCAACAAATATTTAAAAACAGGGAAACAAATGCAATTAAGGGTGAACACAAAACTAATTGAATAAGTAGTTTCATGGATTGCTACGGCAAAGTGGCCTTTTTACAGCCATTGCCAAATGCTTGTGTTTCCTTTAGGAGGGTCACAAAATAGAGAACTTTGCCTCTCCACGTAGCTCTAGCTTTCATGGTACAGACAAGGGCTCACTTCCCATAGAAATATTTCCTTCTAGAAATCCTTGGACAGTTCAAGAAAAGCTATACACATCTCCCAGCTCCAGTTCCAGTCTTTGCCAGAGGTGTCCTTGAATCTTGTCCCATGGGAAAAAATAAACTCCCCAACTAGAGCTAAGGATTTGAGGGTTTCTTCTACAGTGTGACACAGAGAGGCTGGCAATAAACACATGTAGCTGCTGTACTTATTAGGTTAAAGGGATTAGTCAGGCCAGCTGCAACAACATGGTTTACTTGCCACCAGCATTCCCCAAGGGAACTCTGTGGAACACCGCTTCCCTTAAGGTCAATAGTGGGATTCCCCTCTGAAGCACAGCCTTGCAGTACTTTGGCCATGACTAAAATATACCTGCCCACGCTAACACACCTGCATGCTACAAAGAATATCTCTTCATATTTAGATGTTCATTCTTGCACAGAGATAGCAATATATTTTAATTTCTCTCTTACGTGTCTCAGCACACATATGGTCTCTCTCCTTTGCTCTGCATTTCACAAATGCATACAACGTGCATATGTTCATACACATTTCACAACAAACTGAAGCTGCTCCCTATCCTGAAATGCAACTGGCAAAAGTATAAGCATTTTCTCAAGCAGTGTTGGTTGCTATTTTCACCCTAGAATGGAAGTATTTATGTCAATGACTAGAATGTAAACAATATTAATTAGTTTCCCTTCCCCCTTTTTCTGTCCTACAGTTGTGACACAGAAGAGCCGCAGTGGTGAGGCTTTTGCAGTTCATCAGCAGCAAAAACTGCCTCTCTCCCATTCGCCCACCTGCAGAACATTGTAAAGTAGACAGAATAGATCTGCATATGCTGGAGGCTTTGAATCCTTTCATCTGCCTCCCCTACTCTCTCCTTGGAATGCCTGTTGCTGCCAACTACCTGGCAATAGCTGTTGCTCTATCTCTGCCTCCCCTCATTGTTGGGAATCCCCTTGCTCCAGAGCCTCATCTGAAAAAATACCCTGAGAACAGCATGTTCCCACAGTGTGTTCAATTAAATTAAGTATTATGGGAACAGCTTGTTCTCTTTGGAGCTAGAGAGTTGGCTGGTGGGAAAAGAAAAAAATAGCAACAAGGGAGTACAGCAGGAGAGAAAACAGGCAAGGATGAGCGGAGGGGGAGAGAAGGACAAAGGCCAGGAAGGAACTGGAATCAAGTAAGCTCATTTACAGGGCCAACTGTGCATTTTCAGCCAATCTATCAAAACAATTCAGTTTTTGATAGAAGTAAGAAAACACAGCTCAACTGTTGGAGATCTCGGCCAGCTGAGGAACTAGTGAAGATGAGAAAGAGCATGAGTATAGTCTGAATGCAGAAGGATACAGAAGATGGAAAGGTGTCATAAAGAAAAGAAAAAGAATTCTAATACCAGAAGGAGAAAGCAGGATGAGCTAAACACTGTAAAGAGAGCAAGGAAGTTTGGGGCAACTTCTAAAGCTGGCCCAGCTAAAACTCCCCTGAGGTAAAGTGTTTGTAAGACATGTTTGCAAAAATGACTGGGGAAAACCAAAGCAAAAGACAGTTGGTCAAAATACTCTAGGCACATAATTTTTTGTATGGTAAAGGAAACAACTGTCACTAGAATGTTAAAGAATGAAAGAAACAAACAAAAAAATTCCTGATCGTCAGGGAAAGAGGTTACCTACTCCTATCACCTGGAAAATGCAGCAATTATCTCTTTCCTGTCTCAGGTTTCTGAAAGGCTCACATCTAAACTAGAACTAGCACCTAGTGGAGAAGCAAGGTTTCTCTGGAGGGCCTGAGCTCTAATCACTGTTCCAATTCACATCATAGGAAAAGAAAATTGAGGGATACATGATAACAGTTATCACACACGAGAAGGTTACTACAAAGGGAACCATCTGTTCTTTGTGTCCACGATGAGTAAGATGAGAACTAAGAGGTTTAAACTGCAGAAAGACTGAAGTTCGGCATTAGCAAAGCTTTTCTAACAGAGAACAGAGTCTCCATCATTACAAGGCTTTAAGAATTGGTTGGGAAACACATACTGAAAATAGCCTGAAGCACAACTGATCATACCTGTTTGACTGTCTGATGTCCCTTACAATTCCCTAAGTCTATGACTTTATGATACAGTGTTTTCTAGACATGGTACTGAGAGAATGTGGTGCTGAAAATAAAGCTTACCAATGATGCAGTGGGTCCCCATGTAACTCACGCTCACTTCCTGATATGTATCAACTCCCTATCAGCCTATAACAGGATCCAAACCTCTTACAAAACGGCATGGGACCACTAGGTAGACTAACACACACTGCTATTTCCCTCCCGAGGGACTGCAAGATACTCTCCACATGTGCTAGGACAGTCTCATTGTGCTTATGTACTCTTGGTTGCGACCAACATTCTGGTGATTTATATTTACATATGCAAACTTACTGGGATTCCGTTGATGCCCTGAAATCCTGGAACTCCCATTGGGCCCTGAAGAAAAAGAGTACACATTATATTTCATTTCATCAATCTATATATTTCAGTTACCTGTGAGATACTTTTCACTCCAACATTTTCAGTCTTGGACTTTAGCTTTTAAAACCAAAAGGAGCAAACTCTCATACAGATTCTCTCTGACCGCAGAGGTCAGTGAAGATAGGAACTAAGCATCTGACCTTGACTGGATGCCAAATGAGTGTTTGAGGAATGTTTTAATCAGGCATTTTAAAGTAAAAATATAATCTCCTACTGCACATCTGCGGAAAACAAGATGCCAGGAAAATAAACAATCCGGTATAAGCTTAACTCTCAGTGTCACACTTGACCTTCCAAAAGTTACAACAGGACTTATGGGTTTTTCTGTCTATAATTGGATAGCACCACCCAAAGATATGCAGACCACGGTATTAACTTCAGACCACTCCTGGCTGAGTTGCAAGTAATTACCACTTTGTTGGTTCTACTGCTCTGCTCTGGATAGTAGCAAAATAGATTTTGTAAGCAGAATGTTCAGATTAAACTGCTGTTGTTTAGGAAAGGTAACGTATATTGCTTCATGCTGCATGTTGGTATTGCATATGTACCCATTTCAATGGCTAGAAACAGCAGTTCTGGAGTAAATAGGGGATTCTTTTCAGTGCAAGGAAATTGGTTCCAATTGTTAAAGGCCAGGTCCTACCCTGGGTTTCTGTGTCTTCCAGAATCTGGGTTTAATGATTTCAGTGTTACCTGCTAGAATGATGAAAATGCTATCACTCATATCAGCAGTTGGTCTTTGTTTTGAATCCTTAATTGGCTTTCAGATGAAAGCAACACTGAAGCAAAGATTTTCACTGTCATAATTTTCAGTTTACTTTTTTCTTTGTTTTATGAGAAAAGATGACTCCAATGTGTTGACTAATGAATGAAAGTACAATTGAAGTAGTTTTCATCTAGCTAGCTCACCTATCAGTAGCCAGGGAAACATGGAAGACCAACTCTGCTCTGCAGGTCCTGGTACCTAAACTATCTGTTCTTTTTCTTATTTGCACACATGACCTGAGCATCTTGAATCAAGTAGACTGGTAAGACGCTCTGGGATAGTCCCAGAATGCAAGCCCTCGTCCTGATGTCCCAGCCTTCTTCAGATTTTAGAAACGAGGCAAGCATGCAGGACTCGCTCTGCCTTTTAAGCTTTCAAGCTGTTGTCCTTGAAACACTCCTTTTGTCCAACTGCATAGGCATCAGAGTAGGAATTTAATCCCAGTCCTTGTACCAGACTTCCCCATTTTCTAATCCACTAAACAATTTCTGTCCGGCTCTGTAGTGGGAGCACGTACACCACGCTGGCTTCTGCGATGGGACTCAATGAATTCTGTGCATGCAACCCAAAACGCATGAAGCAAACGCATGCCTGGTGCACAATGTAAACTTTCCAGGTGAACTATCCACATGTATCCACTCTATATTACTGGAAGTATTTGTTCTTACTTCCATTCGTTCTTCTGCCTAGCTCCAAAATCCCCTTTTGATATTTCCTTCCTAAGAAGAGAAGCAGAACAGATCCTCAGGGCATTAAAACTTTTACATTTGCTGTTCTGCCCATTCTTGCACACTGCATTCATTGACACCCACACCTTATGGCTTATTCCATTTAATATGTTATAGTTTATTACGTTCTTTGTGTTATAAATAGCTTTGCACCTGCAAAACTGAACTGTGGGTTTAATTTAGTATCCATTCCTTTTGCTTTTCTAGACATCAGCTCAGGATCTTCTACACAGGAACCAGCTCTGGGTCTCTCTGAATGTTATGTGAATAAGACCTATCTATCCTTGGGCATGTGAAGTGAAAAATGACTCAAAACAGCAATACTCCTTTGGCAATGGTTTATCTACCAGGCTGGCTACAATGCTCAGCAGCTTTAGGAACTGTACTCTTATTCAAAAATAAAAGCAGAGGATTCTCTAAAGATACTAATGAAATGCTATTGTATTCTTACCCCTGGGCAGATAGTCCAAGATTATCTTTATTGATTCAAAAATATATACAAAGTAACAGATCTATTGCAGGGGGAAAAAAAAAAAAAAGTCACTGTTGAGCCTACCTTGTCACCTTTCTGTCCAGTTGGTCCAGGGGGGCCCACTGCTCCTCTCTCACCTTTTGCTCCTGGCAAACCTTCTGGGCCAGTAAATCCAGGTGCACCTATTGGTCCTTGAAGCCCAATTGGTCCTGGTCGACCCTAATATACAACAAAAAATAAGTCAATTCACCACGTTCACAAACTCCTTTGAAATTACTCTATCCAACTCAATCTTTAATACAATTTGGTACCTGTCAAGGTAGTTAGGACATGCTAAAGTTTTCCCTGTACATTCATGGATAAAGATGTTTTAGAGGTTATTTCAGGTAAGTCATGAGTAATAGTAAGAAATCTCCCCCTTTTCCTGAAAGATTTCTTATTATCCATATTGCTGTAGGAAGGGACAGGAAAAAACAACAGTGTTTTGAGCTCCCACTGGCTGCTTCTTCTTGAGCTTGCACCTCTATTTCCAAGCAGCAAAGCGCAACAAGATCTTGTTTATGCTTTAGATCAAGCATAACAAAAAGATAACAGAAGATGCAAGAAGTGCATGGGTCACGTGCAGTCAGAAAGCACAATGTAGAGTATTAGAGACTAGTACAAACGTTGGCTCAAGACTGGGATTGATTCCCCTGTGCTCTCCTGGTTACCTTATAGTCAGGGTGTGGATTTTGATTTCCTGAGCCCAAAAAGAAAGGTGCAATGGCTGAGCATTGCCCGAAGATGGCAGCCTTTTCTACAACTGCCGAGATTCATATATGACTGATGAACTTGTACTGTTCTGGCACTATATGGATATGCAGAGTAGTCTGGTACTTGTTTCTGAAACAAGCCAATGTTTATAAAATTTTGCTGTAGGTGCTCTGATTTTTTATTAGCCTCAGAAGCTGCCTCTCGGCAGCTGAACACAGCTTAACACTTCCGTATTAACATTTGTGTACTTTTCACTTGGTTCAGATCCTTCAGAGAGGATCTGGAAGAAATCAATAGAGTCTAAGGTCCCAAAGTACCAGTAAAAAATGGCGATTTAGGGCTATGGTCTCTACTGGCAAAGCAGGCAATGGATTATATGAAGTTATCCATGCAAAGAATCAAGCCTTACATTAAAAGGTATAGAATAAGGAGGAAGCTAAAAAATAAAAATCCTCCTGCTTTCAGTTTTTTGCTCTACACAAGTGTGTTTCCCTTCTATTTCCCTAACTCCTTAAAACAGCAGAAAGAATGCAGCTCCCTGCTGCAAGTGGTTTAGTAATCTCAGCTGGAGACATACAAAGCTCTGACTCCATGCCTTGGCAGGTAAAAGACTTTACAGTTAATTTAAAAATGCATTTTTACATGTTAATAATCAAGCAAAGTGAAAGAAACTGTAATTGATTTTAAAACTTCTTTTTCCAGGATTATTTTTAGCACCTGTTTAGGCAAAAGCATTTTATCCCATATTCCATGTTTCCTCACTACTGGAGCAGTTTTCTTTTAAAGTGCAGCAATTCCCCCTTTCTGTCACTCTTTCTGTCGCGATTGTTTCATCCTGGCCTTTTAACTGAGGTCAAGTGCATGTTTTGCATTTCATACCTTTTCTGTCTAGACACCATCCATACTGCGCACTTCCAGAGGCACAGACTCCCACCTAAAAAGGCTTTTCCTGTTGATTATTTTTAGCTTTCTTTACTCTGGGCTAATTATCAATGGAATCCTTTATATTGGGAACCATATGATCATAAGATTAATCCCCAAATCTTCAGTGGTCCTTGGTAACTGTACACGACAAGGAACATGTTACGAAAATCACATGCTTTGCTCTCACTTTCAGTCTCAACTTTAACTTTTTAATTTCCCATGGTCAGTAGCTACTCAGAACCTTTCAGGCAACATCTTACTTAGAAGGCAGGGGCTGTGGACTGTTCACCTCAAGGGAACACAGCAGTGGGGAGACATACCCTAAAAATGGGCGTGTTACTGTTATAGCCAGCCACCACCCACAAAAGCTACAGCATTCAAAAGTCCCTTAAGGTTTCTAGAGAAAATACACTGGGAATTCTTCACTTATTTGAGTTGCTTACAACTCTGTATTCAATTAGTTTGATTGCCTGGTTAATGACAGTGGTTCACAATAAGTGGAACTGATAGGAATTAAAATCTTACGAGGCTTTTGTTTGGCTCTGCTGCAGGTCACTTTAAGAAATATATCTAGATGAGACAATGAAGACCAGTAACTACACTTTCTGCTTGTGTTGGGTTCTGCAGCTCTCTGACAAAAGAATTAAACATGTTCTCTGTGATTTCAGGGATCATAGGTAAAAAGATCTCTTTTGCCTTAGTACCCTACAAGAAAGATTTTAACAGCACTTGAAGATTTTGTCCAGTGCCTTAGAGTGTCACTAAACCATAAAGACACAGTAAAGTGCTTCTAATCTCTCTGATAACGTGATTATGGCATGATAATCAGGCTCTCAAGAATTCCTACTGTTTCTTTTGAAGTCTATGCAGATGGAAATCATGTTTTCTATGCTGAAACAAAGGACTTGCCTCCACTGCTAAAAAAGCAGCATTTTTTGTCACTTAGTAGCACTCCCATGAACTGTCCCAAGATAAAAGCATTATAAAGAGCAGGCACTGTGGTGTGCAGGAGCAACTCTGGGATAAAAGCACAATGAAGACTCAGGTTTTACCGTCAGGTAAACTTACAGAGTTCAGTGCCAGATGGAACTACTGTTTGACCTCAGTGAGTTTACCTTGTAGTAAAAAGTTAAGTGCCTAGTCTTTACTGTGCTTTGGCATCAGGATTGCTCTTACTAATTCAAAATATAAAAAAATAAAACATCTCTTAGCAGTGAGGACAAGCTTAAACATAAAATGTGGATTACATCAGACAGAAACTACAGTGAATCAACAGAGCTCCCTATTTTTAATCTTTATTGCTCAATATACATAGCCCAGCAGCCTGTAGAAAAGCCATTAGTAATTAACACAAATGGTATAACTCTGGTTTTCTGGCTGCATGACAACCATTTTTAAAAAGAGGAAAGTCATAGAATGCTAGTAACAACAAGCAAGGACAAAGTCTATGAAATTATTGTGACTTGTGAATGTTTTCACAAATGCCCACTAGAATTTCATCTGTTTGAAAACCATGACCCGCATCCTCAAAGATATTTGTGCACCAGGCTTTTACTACACAAGCAGCACTAAATGAGATGCCTGTCTCTCTGTAATGAATCTGATGCTGGTAAAAAATGACATTATTTCTTGATACACCATGGCACTTCCACAGATAATTTCAGCATTTTGACCAAGTTCATGCCACCAGTTCAACATGAGTCATGTGCATCTCTGTTACACGCTTAGCCATTGCAAACCATTAAAAATACAGAGATGTCGCAGACATTCAGGTTTCCATTCTCAATGTGTGGCAACCCAGAGGAAAAAATGGCTGGGACAGGAACCTCCCGTTGCTTCTGAATCACCACACTGCAGAAGGCGGTAAAACAAATTGGCCTGAAAATGCAATTTGATGGCAGTGTCTTTCAAGATGGAAAAGGTTCTGCAACATGTGCCTTCTTTCCTTCACCCTTTAAATTCATCTGCATCGCAGGGTGTCATGAGGAAAGGCCAGCATGGTGGGTAATGATGGGGCCTCTCTAAGGAATTCACTGCTACACAATCAAACACATCACAGTTTCTCTATTGTCCCTACCACTTTTGCCAACTCTAATACCCCACATAAATTTTCGCCCACTGAAGCAGAGCTGCTACACATAGCGCTGCAAATTCCAAACATTCTTTTTTTTTCCCCATTGCCTCTGTAAGCTTGGAGAATAAAGTGTAAATCTATTTGATTTGTTGCTGTGCAAAGGGACACATGTGGCAGTGGTATGGAACCACTGGACATGCCTCTCATTTCAGGGACAAAATATAATACAAGTGCTTGCTTACTTGGGGAACAGTTCTGCTAGCCTCACTCGCTATCAAATACCAGCTCACTGATTCATCATCAACAAAGCATACTAGAACTCACAAAGTGAGGTGAGTTTAGCAGAACTAGTAACTAAGCAGAACACTGCTGATCAGGTTGGGCAGAACTGACCCCTGCTTCAGTTAGTCAATTCATAGACTGCCATATTTCAAGCAGCAAAACACTGTTATTATTTTTCTAAGCAAAATTAAGATCCAGTGTATGAAAAGAGCAACTGAATTTAATGTTCATATTTTCTAAAACTAACACGGTTCCTTTTCCATGAGAATTCAGTGACCACATTTTTAAAAAGGGTCTTATTCACACTCTCTATTTCTTCATCCATTATTTTCTCCATAAACAATGTTTTACTGACACAAAAAATTCCTAATGACAAAGTTTTACTTCATGAGCAAATGCTTTGTAGTCTGAAGCATCTTATAATCAGTTGATTACTGAAAGGCAAGCCAGAGTCAACCATTATATCATTATGGCCTTAAAAATATATGTTCTCATATACTGCATACGCTAAGTGGAATCGAGCTCAAAACTTTCAAGGAAGACCTAGGTACCTGATTCCCATATTGCAGAGGCCAGGTTGTACAAGGGACTGATCTTTCAAGATGCTCTTTCACACCGGCAAACAGCATCACCCATTTAAATCACGGCCATTTTCTCTGATCAGGGATGACACATTACAAAAGGCGACACAGGACTCACACTGAACTCTTATCAAGCGTCTGTAGGTGACTTATCAGTGCAAGGCAGCAGTGTCCATCAGTGAGCAGCATGACCTTGGGCTAACGACTTCTACTTTCCACCTCCTTTCCCTCCTCTCTCCTCTTTGGTCTGTCCTGCCTTTGCTGCAGGATTCCTGTGGCAGCAGTTATCTCCTGCTAGACAGACAGTGAAAAACACGGAGTCCTGCTCTCCACTGGGGCCCCAAAGTGCTACTGTAATAACAATCATTATTGATGAAAAACCCTTCACTATTTTCCTAAATTACAGGTCAGGTATCCAGTCCCTTGCTCACATTCCAGAGTAAGTACTTTCTCTACTGAAAAATGCTTTGTACTTTTGAAGAAAACTACTCCTCAAATTTTTCTTCTAAAAACTTAAGAGAAAGTCTTATTCAAAATGGCTTCTTTCTTTCTGTCATATAATTTACTGTTCCTTTGCACAGTTTTTTTTACTTACCCAGCATGAGATGAATACAAAAAACTGTACATACACAGAGAAATAATGGATCAGAAAAAACAACCTGTGCAACAACCCTACTTCATTCCACACCTTCCCAAAAATCTCACAGGTGTGTTTTTTTTTTTTGTGTTGTTATCCATTTCTTTAAGGATGGCTATCAGGGTAATAATTTTTAAAAAATTATTAAGAGAAGAGAGAAATTGTTCTTGTACCAAGTAAAATTCTTTAATAGAATAAATAATTTTCCAAGTTTTCTGTTTATGCGAAGCAGTGCTTGGCATTCTTACACTGCAGACTATCGAGGCTGCTCTGGTCATCTCAGGAGCAATCTTTTAATGTAGTAATGAGCAACTGCAGGCTGTTTCTAATAATAATTTCCAACTTTAGTTCATGTGATAAACTTCATTTTCCAAAAATACCTCTCTTATTTTCACTAAGCCTGACTAGGCATGACTACAAATAGAAAATCTAGGTGATAAAAAACAAATATGTATGTATGCATATATATATGCACACACATATTGAATATTGTGTACATTACACTCTATTTTTAAACTTCTTAAAAAAAAAAAAATTAACTATGATTCCATGAACCATTTGCTTCTTTAATCCTGTACTTCAATAACATAAATAAATAAAGTTGCAATGGAAGGTTTACCACATTATAAATACAGAACTGCATATAAACCCTGGACTTTTTTTTTAAATCTTTATTTTAAAATCAGATATTTAAATCTCAGAAAAGTTTGTTCTTTAGAATGCTGAATTTGCAGTTAAAAACTTTCATGGAACATCCTGATCCAATCAATTCCACATATTTGCTATTTCTATTTATAGCACACAAAGAAACCACATATTGTCATCTTTTTCCCCACCACAGACAATGCCAGGAGTGACTCAGTGTTTAAGTTAATTATTCCATTTTATACTTCATAATCTTTAAAGAAACTACTTTTTTTTTTAAAAAAAGAAAGAGAGTTAAAAAGGATGACTTTAACTTAGATTGCTTTTTTGCTTTGATGTACTGAAACGTCCAAGTCAGATAAGAAAGTAAGAGCATGTGGAAAGGCTCCAGGCCACAGAGAACACAGATAACGTGAAAGTACGTGAAAGTCACTCGTGGGTTGTAACATCTGTGCAAGATGTGCTGGCCAGGCGACAGCCTTCCTGCGCTGCACTGCGAGGAGAAGGGGATCCATGTGTAACGCTGAGCGGTGCACAGAGTGATGGTCACTACAGGAATATAATGATATTATTCATGGGGATTTTTTAAAATAAAGAACAAGCAGCAGGGTTTATGAAGCATGGTGATGACTTATGCTGTATTTCAACTAAATGAATAACAGTTGTCTGAAAATTATGAGTTAGTTTATTTTTATAGAGCAATACTATATATTTGAATGACATTTACTTGCCTTTTTTATGATCATCACTCAGAATTATGCCTTGATTTCAGCAGAAATTGCATGAAACAGTCACCATGGTTTACAGATACTAGATACCGATGAATTGCATTCCAGAGTATCACCGTAGCAGAGGTGATCACCCCTGAATCCCCAGCTTACCCACTGTTTGTTTAAGCTAATTGGTCATGAGGTTCAGGTGATACATAGTCATCTGAGATGAACTTTTCACTACTTACCATGGCAAAAGGTTTTCTTGCAAACTTGACTGATATCTTTAGGGCATTTTTGCATTTTAAACTGGAAGGGTCATGCTAGGTTCATACACAAACAGAGAACAATTCATGTAGACAGCATACGAGACTGACAACTGGCACTACTCTGAAATCACACACATTTTTAAGCGTGACTTGGGCCTACAAGAAAGCTGGGGAGGGACTTTTTACAAGGGCAGGGAGTGATAGAGCAAGGGTAATGGCTTTAAACTGGAAGAGGGGAGATTTAGATGAGATATTAGGAAGAAATTCTTTCCTGTGAGGGTGGTCAGACACTGGATCAGGTTTGCCCAGAGAAGCTGTGGCTGCTCCTCCCTGGAAGAATTGAAGGCCAGGTTGGATGAAGCTCTGAGCAACCTGGTCTAGTGGAAGGTGTCCCTGCTGATGGCAGAGGGGTTGGAACTGGGTGATCTTTAAGGTCCCTTCCAACCCAAATCATTCTATGATTCTATGACTTAGAGGCAACTAAAGAAATGAGGTATGAAAGAGGAGGTAAGTAACAGTAGGCAGGAACTGCTCCCACCCCTCATGGAGCTCTGGCATTACGTTACACTCATCATTCCGAAAAACACAGCTTATTTGGAAGGATGGATTACACGATTATGAAATCTTAGCAAAAATGTTGCAGTAAGTGAGGTCCCACTGACTTCAATTTACTTATGAACTAAGCATTTTTTTTTATTTTTTTTTTTTATTTAACAAAAGAGCGCAGTACAGCCAAAGGTTTGAATGGTTTATGAGATTTTATGGTCTTTTGCAACCTTAGTTCATCTCCTCTCCCTCAAGTCTTTGGTGCCTAATTTCTAAAAAATGTTTTAGAAGGCCTTTACAGCTCCCCAAGCTGTTCACTTAGGACAGCAGCTGTCATAACATTTTCCTGCCCTTAACTGAGGGAAGGGCACTTCTGAATATTGTGTACATTTCCTGACAGCAGCACAAGTCCGGAGCTGAATTTTAATACAAAAGAATTAGTTATTTCAGAAGAAAACACGGGGTTTCTCTAGGATTTCTTTCCATTTTCCTGATGGCTGTACAGGAAAGTAGACAAGGTAGCATATGCAGAGCATTTTTTTTCCCCAGAGTGCACACAAGTCATCTCTGGTGAGACCACAGCAGTAGAAAATGACAAATGACAGCTCCTCAGCAGTCAGTCCCCAAAACTGGAGATGGGCTGAATGAAAAGCGAGGGTCATAGCCCCTGACTCTGCTGGCTTTGGTTGCAGGGCTCTTCTCCAACCAGACTGATCTGCAGATGCCACTGGTTCTATTGCCAACTATTTTTTGCCTCTCACGGGCCAGTAAAGTCCTTACAGTGATTCGGAACTGCAGGTAGATACATCACTACTCCTCTAGCAAAGGATCAGTTAACTGCTAATAATTAGTTTTCATGTTTACTGAACACTGTGTGAATTAAAAGAATAATTAAAATGGCTTCATTCTTGAGTAACCCATAGCAATACACTGTGCACAGGTGTGACCTGCAAAGGAGGGCAGCCCACAGTTACTGCCAGCTTTGCTTTCTTCCTCTTCACCCTTACTATCCTCCTTACTTCTGGCAGTACTTTCATTGTCCTCAAAAATACTTTATAGTCTGCTTTTACATTTTGTGTTTGAAGTTGTCTCTTACTCAATAACTTGTTTGTTTCAATTGAACAATCAAATAGGAACACAGTTTTATCTCATACTTTAATTGTTTCTATCTGTTACTTTTCACATGACAAAGTATGGATGAACTTCAGACACACACTGGGCTTTATTAACTGAGCTTATACCATTTCCAACACCTGGCTACAGGCCTTGCAGTGTGTACTATGTGCATATATATGTATATACTATATATGTATATATATTTTCTCTCCAACAAATTTACTAAGATCAAGCATACTATTCTTCACAAACCACTTAAAGGGGTTTTATCTAACTCACTGTTGAGGAAGATACTCCACTAATTATAAATGTTAGACAAATCCCTTGGGGAAAACTGATATTGAATTGTAGTGAATTCACAGGCAGTCACATCAGGACTGCTGCGATGAAAGCACAGCTACTGACTCTCCTTAAGATACATCCTACATCACACAACTTTTCCAGGGATTTGCTATGGGCTCATGAGGAAAGAAGAACATGCAGTGTTGTGTTGCTTTCCCTTCCACTTAGCCCTAGCACCCTACAGAACAAACCAAAAAAGTCCCGTGTGTTTCCAAAGAACTGTTTAAGTGCACAGCTACAATGAACTTTTTGCTACCCCCCCTCTGGCTGGCATTTCCAAGCTGCCTTCTTCATGGATTCAAGTGACAGAAGATTCATTGTTGCAAAAAAATGTTGCCAGTCGAAAATTAGCTGTATTAAGTAGTGTACTGAACAAGTGAAATCTTGCCAGTGTCAGGCCTGTTAAGACTATTAAAGGGACATTGTATCTAGAAAGGCAGGCAGGGTTCAGCCACATGCTGAAGCCGAACAGACTCCAAACCTCCTCAGGGTCTGCTGTGTCCAGATCTGTTAATTTGCTTTGGGCTCCTCTCCAGTTCTTTCTTTTACAACAAAGCCAATTTTTAAATTTCTAATTCCCCTTGCAAGCAAGGGCTGTAAAAAGTTAGTGTCTCCTCAGAACAGGGATATGGGCAAGGAGTAGATCTAGCAGGAAGAGACTGCACGTACCAGGATTGTCCCAGTACAACTGTTCCTTAGCAGACAGGATGGTCTGGACTCCCTGTTGCACTGAGGGGCAGAGCCACAGACTTTCATGCATCCCACAGATCACTGGGTATGAGTCCAGGCTGTGCACTGAGAAAGTGGCACTTCAACTCTTCAAGAAGCAAATGGGCAGGAGGAACTGCACATCTCAGTGGGCAACTAACTCCTTCTCACACAGAATTCTCTGTCCATCAGCCTCTCTGTCCAGCACCCGTCAAGAGCTGAGGGATTTTGCAAATGGAAGACAGAGATAGGAAGGAAGGAAATGGAATGGGTAATTTTTGGTCAAAAGTACCTCTCCACTGGCTCACAATTTCTAAGACTATTTTACATATCCTAATTACAACTACATTTGACTACTCTCTCTTTCTGCCTGGGAACTGGAAATCAAGCACACTCAAGACATGTCCTGCTCCCTCGATTACACAGGGATAAGGAGATAACTCAGAGATGAGGAATAGACCCAAAGTGTGAGACAAAGAGATGGCAAAGGAGTTACAGAAGCTCTTTCTGCTCTCTGGATGATAGAGAGCTTTCCGTTTTCCCTCATGCTGTGGGAACAGAAACTGTTCTCTTGCACCAGAACTTCCCCAAACATGACATTCAGCCAGTAAAGAAAGGAACAAGGATGAAGAAACCAGTAATGAAAAAACAAGAAAACCCTTGAGGTTTCCAAGCATGGAAACACTTACAGAGCTCCAGTAATCACTTTGCAATCTAGTGATGCCTTTTGGCCTTTCTAAAGGGCCTCATGCTAGAGACAAGAAAACAGTTCATGAACCTTTGAGAGAAACCTCACTAACTGGAGCTCTTTATTGCAGTTTCAGCTACAGATAAGCTATTCCCAGCTTTCGTTTCTACCAGCAGCTAACCTAAGTTCCCAATCTGTTTAAATCCTGGCAATTTTCCTGCAGAACTCATTTCCACAATATGTATCTTGTGCAATTTTGGAGTATTTTTACAGGAACAGCCACACAAAGGAAAAGAACATGGAGATGTACAAGAACAGTTGCAAAAATGTCAGTTAAAGGCTTCTAGAAAAGATTTAATGCCTCATGCACTTCTAGAGAGAAACTACCCACTAAATAACAAGAGTTAGGATTAAGTTAAAGGGTACCAGTCTTTAGGACCATTATTTCTCGCTCACCAGTTGGGTTCCCTGCTAGAGCGCACAGGTAAGATCCTGCCCCAGCTTTTTCTAGGCTAGTAATAGCAATGTTCCCCCTCTTTGGGCAATTGTAGGCCCACATCTGGAGCGTGGAGCCTGGGCTAGGCTCATGCATTTCCAGATTGCTGCAATGCCAAATCAAAACCATTTTGAAATTATATTAAAGGACTGGAGGGGTTTGGTCATTCAAAGATGCAAAACCCTCCAATATATTTTCTGCCAGGCAATCTTTTCAATCTGAATGGGATACTTGGATAGCTCAGAAACACTCAGTTCATCATAGCTACAGAACACAGCCTTGTCTTTGATTCCAAAGACTTTGTTAGTTTCCAACTTGATTTGCTACTTCTACTTTGAAGGTGGCTATCAACAAATCATATCAGTGGACTGATAACCAGAAATGTCCTTGGACTGCAGTTTATCTGAGCAGACTATAGTGAAAAAATGGCTAGATGTGATCTGAGCAAAAAGTGGTAATGTAGTGTTTGACACTTCTCGAGGGAGACTGATAATTATTTTCCATGGTTATTACTCTAGAGCAACAATTTCTCTCAAAGAATCATAACTGAGGAACATTAAATGGAGACATCATAATATAGTAATTTGTTAATTAGCAGCTGTAATTCTACTGAGGCTGTCACTCCCCTAGTTTTCATACTTCTCATGGAAATTTTCTGTGTTGCTGCCAACCTTTTCACTATATTCCAGCTAAAGCAGAAAAACTTATCTTGATTTGAACACTGCAAAGTTATCAACTGAGAACAATCTTCATATTTAACAGCTTGCTTTTGAATCTTCAGAAAAGTTGCTCAATCTTTTATTACTCTTTGTCTATCAGCAGATATTCTAGCTACTAATGTGGCTGTTTGTATTAGTGTGACATTAGTCTTACTGCATTTTGTAACTATTCATATATTGAGGCAAGTGGGTTGCAGAAACTACTTAGTGCTAACTAAAATAGCACAGATTTATTTTAATATTTGGAATAAAACATAGCTGTGGTTTTTCAGGTGGTAACTGATATGATAATTAAATAAAAATGATTTTTTAATGTTCGTCATTGTGTGTTCTCTGTTTCTGCAGAACGTAAAGTGAATCATTAGAATATGAACAATAGAGATTTGGATCACAAGCGTAACATTGGTATTATAAAAGCAGATTTAAATGCCTGTATCCAATCTTGCCTTTAGGAGTTTCTCTCAATTCGTCTCAAGTTCCTGAGAGAACAAGCTTTTAAGATGCTGAGATAGCTGAACTTAAAATCTGAACCTTTCCTCTAACTTTGCTTGCAATCCAAGCCATAGCCTAACCTATTCTGGACCAGGATCTTAACATTGCTTTTTTGGCTCACTTTTATCATATTGGAACATGTAATTATTCTATTAAATTTCACTGTTACACAGAAAATGTGTATCTATAAATTACCAGAAGTAAAGCAATGTTCCAGAAAAACAATCTTGTGTTTTCTCCTTTGTTCTTTACTGATGCATTACTTCTGTCCCTTCTCCTGTCCAATATCTAGTCTTTGTGCTATTACAACCAAATTTTAGTAGTGAGTACAATGTAATTCTGAAACCAAGCCTGTAACTGGCATCAGATCTATGCAGCGTGGAGCTACCTCTAAGCCTTACTACCACATCACGTATTAACATTATTCATCTGCTGAATAAAGTAGCTTTATTTTTTGGAAAAGAAAGAAAAAGAAAAAAAAAACCCCACACATTTAAAAAGATATCCATTTTAGTCACAAGACCATGTTCCACATGCTAAACATTCTGTTTACAAGAGAGAAACATAGCAAAAGTTCTCATTATCCACTAAGGTCATTCAGCCCCAAAGGATGCTTCTAGTTAGAAGGCAGGCTGTGAAAGTAGGCCATTCACAGATCTGTCCAGTGAGGGGTCAGTGCAGAACAATAGATCCTCTGCAAGCAGTTTCCCCTACATTTTGCCTCCCATAGCCTTCCCAGCATGTTCCTGGCACTTCAGAAAGGTCTGAGCAGCTTCCCTTGCACAAGGTTCTGCTAAAACCAAAATTATCTGTTGGAACACATAATATTAGTCAAGGTTTAAAACTCAGATGGGAACCATTTGCTTATTCAAGATAGCAGATTTTGAATAAAAACTTTTCCCAGAGACCTGTTACACAGCAGAGCCAAGGGGAGTTTTGCAAACACATAAACAATTCACTTTAAAGGGAAAAAATGGAGTCTGTGAATTCTCATCTACACGCTGCATGGAAATACACAGACCAAAGCAGAAGGAGAGGAGGGTAGTAAGAGGCCTGCAAATCTACAAACATAACATTTGGCAAGATTCCAGTTATCTCTAGAGGCTTAAGCAGAGCAGGTCCAGGCAAAATTTTACTGCAGTGCCTGATAACAAGAAGCGCCAGTCAGTCAGTGGCTGGTTTACTAGGCAATGTCAGAGAATAAACTGCAATTAGTAAAAATAACTTCAAACCAAAGTCAGGGAGAGGAAAAAAAAATAGAGGATTTTTCCTTTCTCCCTAATAAGTGTTACATACTGATCAAGCTAAGGACAGAAATGAACTCTTCACCTACTTCAATTCCCACTGGCTAAGGTATATAGAATAAATGATTAATTCCAATGTTGCTTGTCATCACATAAATTGTATGTTTAAGTCCTTGGACATTTACTACGTGGCTGTATTAACACTCCAAAAAGCTTCATTCATTTGTTGGTATAAACCACACTTCCAGTCTGCTTAATCTTTGACAGACAGGTCTCATTGTCCCCAAAATCCCTTGCTACACAATACAACAAAGACTTAAATGACTCTGTAGGCCTGCCCTGCTACCCACACTGCTCTGCGCTTCCTGCCCATATATCCCTGGAATTCATGACCATGCAGATTAGTAAATTACACACTAGGCCAGGGATTAAGCATGGCTCTTTGTATGGGAGCATCTGAGGTCTGGAAGAAGATTTTACCTGTCACGGTCTGTGCTCACTGGGCCTTGATGAGAGACAGAAGGAAGCAGTGCTGCAGAAGATCACAAACACTGGTGTGTGATAATCAGCGATCTGTATATGATGACAGGATAACCTGACTGGTGCTGTCCTGCACACAGGTCTAGGGAGCTTTAGCCAGACAATAACCAGCCCACTATTTCCAAAGCAGCTCAGCAGCTTCTTCCCTCTTAAAATAAAAGGAGAAAATGTTCCCTGTTCTGTCAGGCCACAAGCCAGATAATGGTCTTCACTGTACCCAAGCAGAACCAAAATGTCTGAGGGTTAGGAATGTACCCTGCAGTTGAGCAAACATACCAGTGAGACAAAGGGAGGGGTATGGTAGCTCATCGGTTGTTTTAAATTAGCTACTAATCAAAGCTGGAATTGCTTATGATTGCTTTCAGAATGCTTAAGAGTTACATATCCGAAAGGAAAAAAAGCAAAACCAAGAAAAATAGGCTTGAAATAACAGCATACATTTAAACGCCTCAAGGACATGAAATACCTTTTTTCCACATGTACATAGAAAACTCACATTGCTTCTCACTAAAAAAAATCAGAAGTCTTTAGTAGGCCTTAATTTTGATGTCTAGATGGGATAGAGAAGAGTAGTCTTTACCCAGGTGTAACAGACGGCTTTCAACTCCAAGCTTTGGCTAAGTGTATTTAGAAGTTCAGTAGTTAAAGAATTACTGTAGCCAGGACAGTATAATGAAGGAAATCAGAAAAAGTATGTAAAGAGAGACAGCACGTTTTACAAAAACAGAGAATCACAGTGGTTGGAAAAGACCTTTAAGATCATTGAGTCCAACCATAAATCTACCACTACCAATTCCACCTCCAAACCATGTCCCTAAGCACCTTGTCTACCCATCTTTTAAATCCCTCCAGGGACGGTTGACTCCACCACCTCCCTGGGCAGCCTGTTCCAATGCTTGACAACCCTTTTGGTGAAGAAGTTTTTAGAGTAGTTTGTGTAGCTCAACAAAAAGCAAACAAGCTGTTTCCCTTCTTTAAAAAAAAAAAAAAAAGTAGATGTTACCATCTTGTTTGGTTTCTTTCTCTTTGTGTGCATATTCTTCATTTCAAACAGCAAATATTGACATCTTCCAGTTTTTATTAGCTATGTTGATGTAGCCATACTGGTCTGAAAGATGATATTGCATTTCTAATGTATTTTGCACTCACTTGGAGCTCCTTGAATAACGGGAATTACCTAAGGCCTGAGAGATACAAAGTTCAGAATTGTAGATGCCCCCTCCCTGGAAGTGTTTAAGGCCAGGCTGGATGAGGCTTTGAGCAACCTGGCCTAGTGGAAGGTGTCCCTGCTGATGGCAGGGGGGTTGGAACTAGATGATCTTTAAGGTCCCTTCCAATCCTAACCATTCTATGATTCACAGCATAATCAGTTTTATGGGTTTGTTTCAGACAGCAAACTCTGCTAAGAAAATATAACAGAATTGGGACCAGTATGCCACAGTGCAGTGATGCTTTGGTTCAGCATCATCCTATTACATCAAAGAGTAGCGTTACTACATGCCAACAAGATGACACGTCATTTTAGAGGAACCAAAAGTGCTTCAGATCTGCAAATAGCCTCCTAGCAGCTCATAAAAAATTGCAAACCCCCAGGAACCCTGGGAGGACAAGCACTGGAAGCGGATCTAGTCTGTACAGACTCAGCAGGACTCTTTGGAAGTTGCTGCCAGTGCTCCTTTTGCAGCCAGAACAGCCACCGTTGAGCTACACAAACTACTCTAAGCCCTTTCCCTCGAGCCATCAGCTAGGGAACAATCATTAGACTGCCGTCTGAGAAAAATAAGCAAAGCATATTTTAAATGAATAGAGAAAAAAGAATCCTCTATTGATCACTGCTCCAAACTGGCTTTGTATTTCCCTTGTTCATGAAGTGGCTCCAATTTCAGTTAAACCTCAGCTATCTGCAGCAATGTTTTTCCACAGGATATATTTTTTTAAGCCTCACACCATGCTGTATTTGCATATTGTGTAATAAAATGTGGCCTCAGCCACACACATACATACTAGCCCACTTCAGACACAAGATTAAGTTGTTCATAATCCTTATAAAGGCCTGTCTTTTAGCCAGGAAGAACCACAAAACAGCGAGTATGAGTTATCACATTCTCTGTATGTGGATCTCTGAATAACCACTCGCTTCTATGGAGTTTCAGGTCATATGAAGACTCCAGTATCTTCTCACAGACATCAATACAGACAAATAATGCCTTCAGTGGGATAGGACCCTGATGTCAGAGAAAGAAGAATTAGGCCCAGTGTGCATCACTCCTTCACCGCCATTGCTCTTGCCAACACAGCTGATCTTTGCTTGGCTGAATCAGCATCAGCAGAAATGTTGTCTTATATTTTTCACTGACTGGAAACGCCAGCTCTGCAAGTGTCTGCTGCACAAAGCCTGGGAGAAATCATGCCACTGAGGAAGGCTAAAAGGTCAAGGCTTAAAAGCTGAATAAAGGAAAAGGATTCTGAGAAATAAAAGAAAGGAGATAATGGTAAGAAATGTAGAGGAGGCACAGTTATATTGTTCACCTTAAGTTTGCAGCACAGACTAAAGAGTACAAGCAAGGGAAGCCCATAGAAGTCAACCAACTGTAGGGTAAGGTGAGGTGTCTCAACTTGTGGTAAGGGAATGGACTGTGTCCTTGCTCCTACCATGAAACTAGGCACTGAGGATGTGCATGGAAGACTCTTACTAGTTAGTTTTTACGTGAATCTGGCAACCACCTCCCCACTTTTACTCTTGCTCCAAATGAGACAGCTAAGAAACAGGCACGCAAATGCTGAATGGCAGTTTCAGAGGGGGTTCTGTGACAGACAGGCTGCAGAGCCTGGGTTTAATTTTCCCAGCTGTCACAGAGGACATGCCCAAGCACAGGACTTAAATCCTGAACACCGGGATTTTACTTGACTCCCAAAAGTTGTATCATTTCTCCTTTCCAGAAACAAAATTTTTCTATTGCCACAAGTAACGTTGTGTCGAAGCTCTTACCTGTCAACAGGAATAACACTATTTTCTCCTGGGAAGTGAAATTTAACTATCCAGAAACTTTGTCTTTACTGAACAAAGAAAAGAAAGATACATTTTATTTGTCTTCGTGTTACTGTATGCAACAGCACGTGGGGAAGAAATCCGGGACTTCTGTTCTTCAGATTGTGATTTACCAGTATCAAACTAGTATTACTGGGTTTGATAGCAGGGTTTTTTTTTCTATCATCATACCACTCTAGTGTTAACAGCTCACAGGTTATTTTTTAAAGAAACAACTAACCATTAACACCAACTATTTTTTTTCCTCTCCACTGAAGCAATAGGTGAAGTGCATACCCTCTTCAAAAATATCAGCAGCTTTTTTTTTTTTGTAAGCATCTCCAAATCCAGCACCCTTCCATGAAAGCAAGAGAGATCAGATCCCCACATGTATTTAGCACTGAGCAGACCAGTGCTTGGAGACACAATACTGTCTTGACAAGATCTTGCACCACTGACTGTAAAATTATGTAAACCATATAATCTTCATAAATTCACCCACCCAATAAGGGTCAAATTAGTCATATATCTTTCTTTAAATTAATCAAAAGAATGCTAAAACTTGATCCATGCTGTAATGATTAGAAATAGGACATTCCACAGCCTCTTGTGGTATTTTTATGGCTCCTTAACTCTGTTGAGAGCCTGCCTGCTGTGAGAGCACACTCACCTGGTCACATACAGACAGCTGTGTGTTGCCTCACTCCACTCCAAGCCTAGAGTCACCTCCAGGGAAGGGGCCACTTAAACTTATGTGCTTGCCTGAGTCAGACTATACCAACATACTCTCAGACTCCTTTTCTGGCTCACACTCCTCGAGTATCTTATCCTTCTACATTGCTTGTGTGTATACTGGGGATCATCTTAATTTAATTATATTGTGGATCCATTAAAAGGATCCTTAAATATCCCTATTACATCTGCAGTGAACACTAAGTCCAAATGCTTCTCAGTTGACAGCAGATAGATGAAAATCTAGATCTGCCATTGTGTACAGCTACAATTTGGGACAGTTCCATGTTTTTCTCCCAGCTATGTACTTCTCCAAAAATCAGTAAGTTTAACGCTCAGAAGACAAGTTCTTTGTTGCAGGGCTTTTTTTGTTGTTTATACGAATTACAACTGATCCTGATGTGGAACTGAGGCCCCAGGCCCTGCTGTACTATAAATATTGAGAAAAATCATCAGACCAAAGAAACTAGTCTTTGCACAAATGATCCTTTTAAAATATGAACTGTTTGGATGGTGTCTTCCAATTCTAATGGAAATAGTGTTTTATCTCCCACATTAATATAGCTGTTGCATAACAGATATATTTCTAATGTCTTGGAATAATTTGATTCTTCTACAGAGATGGTGTAAGAAATCTCTGTAATACTTGTAGTAGTACACAAGTTCAATGCAAGGAAAAAATAATCAAAAGATAAGTAAAAAGTAACTAATTTAAACAAAATCTCTTCCACAATTAAATTTTCTGGTTAGGCTTGAACACAAAAGTATTGGGAAATTCTGATATTTTTACACTGATGTATCAAGAGAATAGTATCTCAAACAGTGCATTGCGTGGCAAGAACCGTAGAAATTAAACTAAGCAGACAACTTGTAAATATACTTTTTGTTTAGACTGGAATGCAAATCTTACACAGCACATACAATTCTTAAATCCTATCCAAACAAATTCAGGGACAAAGAAGAGTTTAAGAGTACCTACCTAGAACTGTAGGTTTTGTTTACTTCCAAAGCTTGTGCAAAATATTTGGAAATTAATTTAAACATAGGAAGCATTAGTTCAGAAAGATGCACCATAAAAAAAGCACATTATTAGTCATATCTACATTTCATTAGTTCCTCATCTTGCAAGAATAAAGCTCCTTCACTCTTGGGAGACAGTGGTTAAAACATTAACTCTGTAAAGCTAAAATCAGATCAAATGCTGTACATTCAGCAAAAAAAGAGTAAACCCTACTAGTTCTGACAAGCAATTGGTGCTCGCTAAGGTTTTGGAAACCTTCCAAAGTTTATAACTTGAATAGCCAGTTGTGCTTAGAAAGAATTAGGGTAGGGAGTTTCTGATATGCAGTGGCATTTAGGAGTAAGCAAAGGGCACTAGATCTTAGAAACGTGTGTAAAATTTGTTCAGAGGCCATTTATATTCAAAGCTGCCCAAGACCCTAGGCCAATACACTCAAGAGAAACAGTTAATGTTCCTTGATGTTCCCATCTCATGGTGAAGTGAGCTGGATATTTGCTGGAGGTGAGTGCTGATCAGACAAGCTCTTGTTAGATTTGCAAAATGACTGGACAGCAGCAACACTTCCAGTGTTGTACAGACTGAGTAAGGTTAAAGAGCATGCTAAAAAACCTGGCGATGCCTTAAAACTAGTGCTCCCGTCTCCCTAATATAATGCACAGTCTAGCAAGTTTACACATAAACAACTAGCTTTCACTTTGAATAGCTATAGTTTTTGTTCTGCAGATCAGTGAAGCTTTTCACTCACACTCTTGCAGTTTAAAGAACATTAAGGTTTTCACATGTTTCTTCGTGTGATACAACTGTTAAACACACAGGCACTCAGTGTTTCAACATCAAGAAAATGTATTATCCTCTGCAAAGTAAGTTCAGGCTTTTTTCTGCTTTCTGCCTAGTCAGTGAAACTGTTCTCACTCTAGTCTCTGTTTCTGGATAGCAGATCACATATGTACACTTACAACTAACGTTGGAAAGGAAAACTACATCTACATCCTCTCGTATAAATAAAAATGATGCTTTACATAGCCAGCACACCTGTAACACTGTGGTCCGGGACCCCATTCATTTACTTTTTTTACATAAATCTACAGTAGCATCACTGAAGTCAGCCAAGTGACTTCTTAATGCTACCAACTGGTTTTCACTAGTGTAAAGAACAGACCCCCAACAAAGCTAAACCAGGGGAAACTCTAGTATTTCTCCAATATTTCTGATACTTCTCTATCTGAGAATGCAGGAATGCAGCAGAATCAGAGTGGAATCAGGATCTGATATTTACCAATATTTTCTTAATCACAATTTTAGAAATGTACTTCTAGAACTGATACGTCTCCACTTAATACTCTCCTGTCACATACTCAGTAATTCAGTGAGCTCTTATTCTTTAATTCGGAAAGTTGAAGCAAACTTTCCTTAAGACCTCACTGAAACCCAGGTGTTCTGGATCTTCCCAATACAACTATACTATGAGGTGCAAAGTAAACAGTCTAGTCCATGTATAAATATTTAATAAGATGCTTGCATCTGGAGCTAACTTAGTGTTCCCTATTTATAACGTAAACAGATTAGTTGCATGACACAGTGTTAGTACAAACTTTCCTTGACTATAAACATTTGCTGATGTATTGCACCAATAATGTAATGTATAGGAACAGAGGAAGGATTTACTCTGAAGAGCACATGTGGATAAGGTCCAATTTTGTGACCTCCTCTCACCTGACAGTGCCTTCTCCTGAACTCTCTTGAGACAAGTTTCCTTTGCAACATGCTCCTTTCTACTGGTAAAGAAGAAAACAATCCCAGTTAAAAGATCAATGGCAGATACCGAGAGAAGATGGTGTCGTGCCTCATGCATCCCCACACAAAACAGATGCTATCACACTCAGGACATTTGCCTTGCTGAAGGACTGGCTCACCAGCCACTTCAAACAAGGACCTGCAAGTCAGATTTCTTAAAACTAAACAACTTCAAACACGTTCACTGACTGAAGAACAGTTTGTTCTGAAGTTGTAATCCTGCAACGTCCTGATTGCCCTCAGCTTTTGTTCATGTTTCTGCCTTCAAGGCTGTCAATGGTATTACTGGATTTGGGTCTGACAAAGACAACTACTGCTGAAGATGACAGAAGCAATGGCAGGAAAAGCAGGCCATTTTAGCTTCCTTCTCCCACAGTCTCCCTCTCTTTGTATTTATGTTGCAAGCTTGAATGCCTCCCTACAGCTGTTCTTATTGTTTACAACGCTGAGAACTCCCATACCTAGAGACTTTCATTTCAGTACCTGAGTTAGAGTGCAAGATAACATAGCACCAGCAGTGCTGGAAAGCTTCCTCTGTGCAACCTGGTTGTATTCAGCTATCAGCGTGAACTCAACACTCTAGCTGAACCAGTTGACGAGGGATGACAATAGAGTATATTGTCCTCTATGTCGTAGGGAAGGAAATAAAAAGAAAAGGTTCCAGGGTAATAGGCAGAGTGACATCAGAAGCACACGTTGAATTGTCAGGTACATTCAGTTGGGAGATGCCATCAGAATGCAAGAAGTGAGGAGTCCTTCCCACTCCCTGAAGATGTCTAGCACAACGGCACTCCTTGGTCACTGTTCCGTCAGAGGAAACAAAATAGCTATACCTCTCACAACAGCTCAGTTGTGAGACCAATGATATCAAGAGATCCAAATCCCATTACTATTGGAACAAGGAAACCAATTCTATTCAGTTTCACAACTCTTCTTAGAGAGTTCTGAAAAATCTCAGCCTAAACTCACAACAAGTATTTGCTAAAGATAATTCAGATGGGACCAAAAGCAGACAAAAATTTTGAGTTATTAAAAATGTACTATTTCATCCCAGAAGGAACTTCTCATTCCTGCATTACTTATCTTCAGGAAGAAACCACAGAAAGATGGGTAGCAATACATTTCCTCTCCTCTTGTATTAATTCTATTAATCTTCTATAAAAATCAGACCATTTTTGTGTGGCCTTGTGATTTGAGACAGGATGAAAAGACAGTAATTCTGACAGAGCTTTTTCACATGCAAATTTTCATATATCTAGAAACAGTAATATAGTAAAACACATTGGTCACTGTGACTTAACTAATCAAACAGTGAAGAGAGGCAGCTTCTTTACAGGGGCTATTTCTATTGCTGACCTGTTGAGGGGATGGAAAAGCAGCTACAAATCCCATGGAAGCATAAAAGTCTCATAACTCTCCGGTTGACAGTTTACTTCTATTCTCAGACCAACATTTCCACACATAAAATAAGTATGTGAGAAATTATTTAAACACTTTGTTGACGTGAATCAACTTACAATTAATATGCCAGAGGGTTATTTTAAGAAATCACAAGTAGGACAAGCAGAAAATAAATTATTTACACTGCCATGTATCTTGAACAGGACTATTCAAGCCTCCTGGAGATGGTAATGTGCCATTCAAAAGGCCTATTTTTCCACTGCATGCGCCTATGTTTCAACTTAGTTTCTAAAGTCAGGCCAGAAACATAAATTACAGACTTACCAGGAACTGCAGCTTCCTTTTTATTAACAGAATTTCCATCCTCAAACAGGAACAGGCTTTTCTCTGAACTAAACTCCATCCATGTGCTCTGCCATTTTGAGTGGCAAACACATAAGATACATCAACATGGCATTTTGAGTGTAGAAGTTGAGGCCCATGCTTAGCTGGCATCCAAGCAGGCAGATGCATATGTTTGCCTAGCTGTAGGCTTCACATAAGTTTGGGTATACATCAAAGGAAAATACCATGCTCTCTCCCACACAACTCAGAAGGACAGATCCAAGACCCTATTCTGAACCATAAAACTCAACATTCCTTGTAGTTACATAGCATAACTGGTGTCAGAAGTAGAAGCAGCTACGGGCCCTTTCTAAAAGACATGACTTGCATGACATGAGCACTGATGGGACTCGTGAGTTACCTGTTTTCACAATGACCTTACCATAGGTGTGCCAAGTCACACATTGCTGCCTTAGGTAGTCTCTGACCTATGCTTCTGAAGACAATCCAGACAACTCGAGGGTAAACAGCTGAGACCAGCAATAAATGGGTATGGAAATAGTCACAGAAACATGAAGCAACTTTTCCAAGGTAACTTTTGCCAGGTCTTCTAGGAATTTTATAGCTATAGTCTGAAGCACTGAAAGCAATCCTTATTAACATAGTTGGCTACCAAGATAATGACTGCAGCTGTACTATTAACAATGTGCAAACCGCTCAATCTTTTCAGTACCTTCACAATTATCAAATAGGGCACTATGATACTTGTGCTCACACAGTTATTAGACAGAAGCCATTTATATGGTATGTTTCCAATATACAACAACAAAGTGATGAAAAAAATCCTACACATAGGGCTTTAGGCTTCAAGTCAATTATTTTTAATCTATTAGGCTTTACTCATAAATAACCTCAAAGTACCAAGGGGAAATGTGAACCAAATGCTGAGCTTGTTAGTAAAGCATAAGTGAAAAAAAAATTAATTATGTATATACCAGATGGTACTTATCAGAAGTCAGTATTCCTCAAGAATCTTTATTTTTGTTTGTCACAGTTATTTGTTTCTATGTCCAGTTAAAACAGAGGAAATTTAATTAAGTGCAGGATTATTTAACGAGTATGTTATTTTTTTAAATGAAACACACTCCCACTTCAACTTCCCTTGTGCCAAGAGATGCATTCACTGAAAAAGGGTAAGATGGAAGAAAAAAAATTAAAGTTTCTATGTAAATCGCATTTTCCTCCGCAGGTCTTTAAACACTGAAACATAATTGAAACACATACAGCAAGCACCACAATCACTCAGAAGTCATTAAGCCATTTTATGAATTAAAAGTAAAAATCCAAAACCCATTTTGCAAGGGCAAGGAAACCACTTTTAAAAGCTTCTCCCAATGTGGCACCGCAAGTCACAGCTTGGGAACATGGCAGAATTGTGCTGCTCAAAGAGGAGGTCTGGAAAAGATCACAGATCTGGAGGTTTCAAAGAAGCTTATTGCACAAGATGGAAGGACCATTCAAGCTTCACCACCCTTGAAGGATACAGAGCCTGCTTTTTTCTCCAGGGCAAACTACACTGTGATACAGTGAGACAGGAAAAACCCCAATGTTCCTTACCTCCTCTTGCCCATTCCTGTTTGTCCATCTGCTGAAGAGAAAATCTTCACCTCTTTGAAGTAACTGAACTGATAAAATGCTCAACATCAGGAACTTGTGTGTATTTCTAGTAGCCAGCCCTTTCAGCTCAGAGAGCTGTTCCTGAAACCTCCTCCAAGGGTAATGCCCGGCACTGGAACTCAGTGAAGTATGATGGACACTGTTCTGAAATGCCACATCTACACAGCATGGTTACAAGTATCATTTGCAAAATAAATTAAGTCTTCATTTCTCAAAGGAGATTGGGTTTACAGAAATGCACTTCCTTCAGCTATAACACCCTGCCAACACTATACATAGCATTAACACAGCTCCTTTTAAATGAGCGTGAAGAAAAATACATCAGGAGGTATTTCTCTTGAAACTGCTTCCCTTATGCAAAATTCACATAAGATGGTCCACATAAATGCTTATTTGAGTAGTCATTCTTAGAAGCCTGAAAGCAATTTGCTTTAAAGGTTTGAAAAGTAAAATCCTAAACTCCTTACAGCTGAAGGGAAATCCCTCAATAACACCAATGGAACCCAGCTTTCCTCTTCAGTATAGACTGGAAAATTCATAATACCAGTAGCGACAAAAGCACGTGACAGAGCAAAGGCACTGCTTACAGCAGATACTGTCTTCTCAAATGAAATACATTTAAAGACATCTAAATGTGGTACAGCTGACACATGCTCATGCAAGAAAAATAATGCAGAGTATGGCACCTACATTAACACTATGAAGGAAAAGCTGCCTGCTTTCTGTCACCCTGGGCACAAAATAAAGCCACTGTAAGCAGAACTGTTATTCACTCAAATGTTCTCAGGAGTTAACACACATTCTGCCTGATAAAAAAGAAGGAAATGGTTAGAATAGATTAGTTCAGGTTTTAGTCCTGATGTTAGAAAAACAAGTGAAGTTTAATTACTTCACTGCTCTGAAAAAAGTCTGAAGATAACACTTATGTCATTTATTGTTTCAAGAGAAAACACTAACTCTTAGGAAAATTTCCTTTCATGTCCCAGGAACAGTGATCCAAGACTACAAGAAACCACCGGGTGTCCTGTTGCTAGTTTTGTAATGCTTTTGGATTTACAGCTCAAGTGCAGCTGGAGTTATACAGGGAATGACCACCTGCTGCCTTGATTTTGCATGCAGACTTTATTTATTTATTTTGAATTTGCTGTGAGACCGGCTGGCCTATATTTTCACTGCTAAGGATATTCCAAATGTTGATATCCTCCAAAAACATTTTGTACTGTTAGGAAGACATGTCCTAATTAAAATGACACAAGAACAACCTCTTCTGCTCTCTTCTGTTTCACATGTGTCTAAGTTTGGAGAGAAAATATATTGCAGAAGAATTAATTAACCATTTTCAGAGGTGTCTTATTAAGGAGTACAGAGTGCTAACTTCTTAGTACTTTATTTAAAAAGATTTTCTATTAAGTCACCTACTTTCCTGAGAATACAATTGAGTAAGTAACAGATTTCTTAAGTAAAACTTGAGCAAAGGAATTCTCACAGAGTGAAAGCACTTTGGAGCACCATCTCCTACTGTATGCTTGTAAGTGCCCTGCACTGCAGGACTTCCCTCATCTCAGCTGGGATCCTCAGTCATTAGTCATCGTAATAAAAGAAATGCCACAACAACATCATGGAGGTATTCAGAATGGCCAACACAGCCAGTAAGTTTCAAGGGAAATCAAGCTCCACAAAGAAGAAACAAAACCTGTTTAAAAATTTGCTAAAAAATACCCATTACCTATATTTCTCATATACTAAGATCTTAATTTACATTCCAGCTGTTCACAAAGTGTGATTGATGCTGACAGAGTAAGCAGTCCTCAATATATTTATGAAATTACATTAACCAGTGTTTCCAATGAAAATATTACTGGTAAGCATGCCCTGTGATTCACAGGAAGGGCCCAGGGTAAGCATTACTGCACCACTCCAAATAATTGGGAGCTAGTGTGCTGTACCCCTCCCAGGAAGTATCTGTCAAAGTATACAAGCTGTAACTTCTGCACTTTTGAGAGTGATGTCATTGTTCATCAATCCAAACCAGCCACCACTGCAGTTAAGGGTTCAAGTTACAAATAATAAATTCATCGTAAACAAAAAACTAACTACCAAACAGGATTATTTATGAGTCTTCCAACTACAGGGGGACAGGATGCCCAGATCCAAGACACTTCTTTGGTTCTATAACCTATATTCATTATGTCTAACAACAGGTATAATCTGAAAATATGCTACATAAAGTGACTTTTCCTTGCAGAGAACAGGCTCTGCGTGTATACTCTGAGAGCTTACAGTTCTTTTAATCCAAAAATCTATTCCCTAACTGTATCAATTTGCAGCAAAAATAGCTATGGCAAGAATATCCTGGCTGATACATCTGTTATTTTTTTCCACATTTAGAAATTTTGATTGTGTTTTTGGAACCCGATAGGAAATGGAAATACCCAGATACACAAGCAGATGTTGCTGGTCTGGCAATAGAGATGTGAGCAGAACAAATTTGGTGTTAAAGTGGATTTGCCACTGAGCTAATACATACCCCAGCTTCAGGAGCAGGTGGACAGGACACAGCTCAACTGAACAGCAGAACAAGTTGTACTATACTGTTCCAGCAGAATATTATGGATGTGAACCACAAATCTAAGACATCTATCTTAAAAGATAACAGTTTTATAAAACTTTCAAAGACAAAATAAAGTACAGGATTGCATCACCCTTAGTGCTAACACTAGGTAATAAAAAAATTCTTCATTTACAGTATACTGAAAGTTCAGCATGTGCTGAGTCATTTTATTAGAGATATTTCTTTGATAATTAAAAAAAAGTATAAGAAGATTTAAGTCACAAACAGAGATTTCTTTTTAATAGTTCTTCAAAGTCGTGCATTATTTGTACTGTATTTATTATGGACGAAAACCAGACATTTTTTAATTACTTTGACTTTTTGTTTATTAGTTCTGGCAACACTTTGCTGTTTTTTTTAAAAAAAAAGACCAAAACCAAATCTTTCAAAAATCACCCATTATGAATATGGACTTTTCAGACTACTAAAATGTTCCTTTTTCCAAAACAAGTAACCAGATGAGATACCTGGTACAACTCAGGTATTCCTTTCTTGTTGCAGTTTGCACCTTCCCTCCAAGTTTTTTGGCAATTCCACAGAAGGTCAGAGAGTATGAAATATGTTACCTGTAAAGTCAGCTTAAAATCAGATAGTTGTGAAAATATGCTTGTTCTATCTAATGGGTTTATGACCTCTTGTAGAGTGACACCTAGGTATCTCTCTTTTTCTGCACTTAAACTTGGGAGTCTTTTATACAGGATCTTTTAGAAACTCCCACTTTCCCCTCAGCCATGCTGCACTCCAATTCCTACATACAAGCTCAGCATGCACCATCATTTTATAGCTATTTTTATATAATTTATGCTTATACCTAGATTCACAGCCAGACCATTCTGTATCCTGCATACTATTTGTTCACCTCTTATTGCCACTATGTTCTGTTATTTGGATGCTCCTTTATCCTTTATTTGTCCAAAATAAAGCCATCATTCCCTTTTATTTTTGGTCAGATCTCTTATGTGAGATATCTATTATGATAATGATCCTTGGTTTTCCTTTCTTCTATTTTCTTCACCATAAAGTGTTTAAAACATCATCCCTGACATTCTCCTGAACACCAGCAAGCATACACATTCCTCATTCACAAGGAGACAGCTTCTCCCCATTCTCCTTGCCTATCATTCATGAACGAGCTACAACTTATTTATATCAATCTTGCGTTTATTCTAATAACACTTTGTAATGCTGATGAATCTTAGTCAGACTAAGAGTTTCAGTTCTTTCTTATTTCCCAAAATCACTGTCTTTTTTTTTACTTCTTAGATGATCAGCAAGCTGCTCCTTCTCATTTTTCCATGATCCTAGAGTAATTCCCACCTACTCACAGAAAAAAAAGCCCATTGAGGAATTCATCTTTTGTTTTAAACTTACCAGACTCTCTAATACAGAGGGATCAGGTAACACACTCCAGAATCCTCCAGATGATTCTAAGCAATAAAAACTAATTTTCAAATAAAGCTTTTTGCACCAATAATGCATACATGGCACTGCATTCAGACTCCCTTTTTTGTATTACCTTTCCCAAACTCAGAGAATGCCTGGTTATTGCCATTAAAGGCACAAGAGGTGTTATACACCAGTGTCAAAAAGGAGCACTAACCTACAGTTACTTCACAGGTCCTGCTATTTTTTGCTGTATATATACGTGTCCTTTTCTCTTCTGAAACAGGGAAACTATCTCTAAACAGCTTTTCAACGTCACTCACTATGGAAAGCTCAGAAATGTCAGGATGTTCTCCTATCTTCTGAAATCTATGATTTCCTATCAGGAAAAGCTGCAATTCACACCAAAAATACCACACATTTTTCCCAGAAAAAAGGGATTGACAGCTAGCCTGGAGGACCCATGCATTTGGCTTTACTTCCAACTAATTGGCACTACAGCCTCTTTTACCACTATAAACAGAGTTTTGCCTGGTTAACCATCTTCATTGTGTGTTCCATCTGGCTGCAGGCTCCATGACTGGCGTACTTCCTGCCTATCTGTTGCCTAATTAAGTTTGCTTTGTAGTAATCCTTGCCTTCGGCTGTTTCCCCGGCTCATGAACTGGCTCCTAACCTGACTGTCAGCCAAACCTCTTAGAACTGGGCCTTGCTCGTAGACTGGTTCTGTGATCCTTCTGTTTCTGAGAGGCTGACTTCTCAAGAGATCACACTGAAAGTCTCTGTCACTTGCTGCCAACGGAAACTCTTTTAAAAAGTCTCTCGTTTCTGCAAAAGGCACCTCTTCTCATTTTAAGAAGCTTAAAAAAATAATTAGTACCGGGAATATTCTGAAACAATCACACTTAATTGAAGATTGGCAAGTTTTGAGATGGGGTGAGAAGAGAGGTACAAAGAAAATGAGATATTAAAAAACTTAACCTGGAGAAAAGGCTACTAAGAAACAATCTAGGTAGCAAATCCCATACACAAATGACATAGAATTTGATGGAAGAAAACATCAACCGAGTAATTTCAAGGTAGGATCTAAGTTACCTTTTCTTGTCAGTTAACTGCTTGGAGAGGAAAGGCAAAGTCTTGTGCCATTTCTCAGATATAAGAGGGCATTAGTCATCTCTTTTCAACTGAGACATCACTTCGGGAATAATCAGACAAATCCTAGAGCTTTTGTTAAGCAAAGGCTCAACTAGGCATTCACATTTTCCAAAGACTCACGTTAACATTTGCTCTTCCTGTCCTGGGCAGGACACCAGAGAGTTTCTCTTCCTACAGGAATTCTTGTTGTCTTTCTGACTGCAAGGTGAAGTGGCTGACAGAAAACAATTTTAAGAACATTTACATCTGTTCACCTACTGTGAATAAACGAATGAACAAGAGAAACTGAAGGGTCGACATTAGTCCTGTTCTAATGAGTTATATGGCAAGTGAAACATCACAGATTCGTCAAACACACCACTCTATAGCCAAGAAAGATTTAACAATTTTTCTAAAGAAAAAATTTGGATATGGGGATGTTTTTACTCTCCAGTATTTAGGAAGCAGGGAGGTTACTAGGAAACTGCTGTTGAACTCTCCTGTTTGTCCATATGGATTAAATCTGCATCACAATTTGTCATTTTTAGTCTTGGAGAAAGTGCCACAGATACAAAGCTAGAACAGAAGGCCAGTTGTGACAAGGCTCCAAAGAGCGAGGGAGAAGACTAGTCTGGTTCTGTCTTCCCATCTGTCTACAAACATAAAATGAAATCAGTGGGAGTGATGGCATTGGCTTCAAGAGGAACAGTACTTTACTCACCCAGATTAGCAATGGTAGCCATGGCAGCTCATATAAACAAAAAATTATGAAGTATCTATTCCCAGGGCAACGTGCCTGCACCCTCAGCTCACAATGCCAGCATCAGAACAGAGAGAATCATGGTTTACTATGTCTTCAGATGAGGAGGACGTATCAGAGTACACAGCAGAGCAATCTGACTCTGCCATCAGCTGACCACGTGGCTTTCACTAGTCCTCTCAGTTTAAATCCATACCAGTAACACCTTACTTTTGAGAAGCTCAATTGGAGAAAACCAGAGGCTAGAAAGGAGAAATAGAATAGACAATCACTTTGTATAGTGAGACTACGTAACTTCTCAAGCTAAGACAACTGACAGCATTGTAGGATGCAGCAAGGAGCTTTTTAAATGCTCCATTTGTTCCTAGAACACTGGAAAGACTTTAAAATCCTGGGTTACAACTCACATGAAGCACATTGCTTAAACAGTGACACATACTTCTTTTCTGGACTTTTCCAAGCCATCTGGAAGTGTCCTACATAGCACAGTTTGAGTGCCCATGTTCTGGTTGATTTCAAAAGTAAGCACAGGTCCCTACTGCAATTATAAAATATGCTGCCCTTGTAGGCAGATTCAGAAAGAGTATCAGGTCACAGAGTCACCTCAGCCACCTTGGTGATAAAGCAATGCTACAGTTTCTCACTGGTTTAGAAAGCTGTGGAAATCATCTTAATAGGATTGTTTCCTAGAATATATTTAGCCTCATTTAGTGCACATGTCCTTTCAGCTAAACTGCAAAACAAATCACAGAAACATGATTTGCTACCAGAGACTCCTTGGTTAGCCTGCTGAAATACAGTTGTTCACTGTTACTGAATTCTATGATGTCTGTAAGTAAGATGAGATGCGTGCTTGTCCCCTCAAGAAGTCTTCACAAATGTACTAGAGCTTACGAGAGATGATGTTAAGACTACATATGAACATGTTTGGTCTTGATACCCATTGCATAAGGGATACTTGCAAATGCAATGAGATCTGTTTTATTTGTGTTGTTTTAGTTAGTATATGGTGTGGTTCTCATTAGAGGGCTAGGCTCAATGTATTCAGGTTGGGTCAGGAGGACATGCACAATAATTGCTTAATGCCGCATTGGCAAAGTTCGCTTTATTACTTAAAAAAAAAAAATCTTGGCAGTTGTTAAAAAAAGCAGCTGGCATGTAAGTTGTTTGACTTAACTATTACCTCATTTTCTCTCAAAATATTGCCAAAACTTCTTAATGACAGCGAACAGATGGTCAACATTTTTCAACGTTATAGATAATCCCTTTCCCAAATCAAATGATGGCATTTTATTTGTTTATCCAGAAGGGGATTTGAACAAGAATTAGCCATCATTTACATATATTCCATGACTAGTATTTACTAAGGGTGAAAGCACTGCAATATCATCAGAACTGTAACCCATCAAAAAAATTTAAAACAAAGTATAGCTCTTACATTCACATTTGGAGAAGGGTCTGGCTGCTGGCTGATTGCTGCTGCTCAGAAGCCTTGGTAGATAGCAACCTGTCTGCCTTCACATGTGAAGTTACCCTGCAGTCAGTCCACCTTAGAGTTCAACTGAAGATATCACACAATCAGTTGGTATTGAAAGAAGGATGAGGAAAGGAGAGAAATTGGACAGGCTGATGAAGTTTCTTACATGAGGTAGACATACACAAAAGTCCCAGATCTTTCACCTTCCGAAACGACTAAAAGACAATAAAGAGCCACAAAGAGATGAAACATCGAAAAGCAGGTCAGGACAATAGTTTACAAGCAGCACTTCCAGACACCAGCCAGAAAGGAAACTACAGCTTCTTCTGCTGTAGCCAGAGAAAGTGACATGAATTGCTGATGTGACAGGAAGGAAATTGAGTTAGAGATATTGTAGAGAATGCCAGAAATTGGTTAGAACCTGGCAGGAAGAGACAAGTCAAGGATGGCATCTAAGAGAGCTGATTGACTGAAAAGACACTGGTGTTGACAACAGCAAAGAGAACAGCAAGAAAAGGTGGACTTAGTGAAAATCAGGACATTGGCTTCTGGCACTGTTGCGTCCAAGGCGACAGCGAGACATTTGTAAGGACATTTGTACAGGTCTGGTAGGATGTACAGCTGATGGTAGAGGGAGAGAAAAGAAAAACAACTCACTATATTGAGATAGTGAATGAATAAACAGAAAAATAGGAGAGAGGAACTGTGAAAGCCAAAGGAGGGAAAAGAGCCGAGGCCTAGCATGCCTACCAGATCCGAGCCCCCGAGGTTTGGATACAAGACTGTAACACAGTACTTTCAGTGATCACAGAGCAGTAGTTGGACTGGAGGTTGCCTACAGTGCAAGTGGAAAGGAAGAATCTAAAATAACAGTTGGAGAAGGTGAAATCACAAATTATGGCAAAACATACATGTAGTCTAGTCCAAACTTTTGGGTTCTTTTGCAAAGGGAAACAATAATCAGATACACTTATTCTAAGAGGAAGGATCCTGGAGAGAAATCTTTGGGTGTAGGTAACAAGGAGAGAAAGCCAGGAAGCATGGCTCTACAGATTGTTTTAAACTGGATGATGAACTCCTCACTCTAAAATTAAACAACATTTTCTTCCCACCTGAATTATCTAACCTCCTTTTCTGAGCTCACGCTAACTAGAGAACTGATTCCACGTTCCTGTGTATTAATTCAGTGGCATTTGCTACTGTGTACTGTCTTGCTTGACCAAGCTTAAATGTATTACAAGAACCAGTGATTACAACCACTGTTAAATGGCCAACATTTCTCAAGAACTACTCTAATAACTAGTCTCTGTTTCTCTTGGATGTGAAAAGATCTTTATAAAGAATAACTATATAATGATCCCAGAATTACCTTTACCAGGCTGATTATCCATGGTTAGTACACTAAGACAACATTTAGAACTGGTCATACCTTGGCACTGTCACTTTGAAAGAAGTGTCAACATCTCATAGTCTGGTTCGATTTTAATTGGTATGGTGGTACAACCTGCAGGCCACAGATATCGAAATGGCGTCACTATATCCTACAGTGCTTGTCAAGCCAGGTAGTAGGAAGCCACATAGAAACAGAAGGAAGTTTGAACCAACAGCTTAACAAATTTTGTCCCCAGTAAATATGTTTGTGTAAAACAGTTCTGCAATAAAAAATTCATTTTGTTGAGTCAACGTTTGCAAAGAAATTGTGTTCATCAGGAAATCCTTAAACTGTTCCAATTAGAGCGTTTAACCAGCCAAAGTAGAACTCAAACATTATTAAAAAATACAAGTGGTAATTATTACAATTTCATAGCAAAGAAATGTCAACCAATCTTCAACTAATTATCACAAGAGAGGCACTTTGTACACCCAGTATTAAGTTGAAGGGATTAGTTCCAGACAAAAGTTAATCTAAGATCTCTTGCCAATGCGACATTAGTTTATGCTAGATAACAATTAGATTAAACCATCCGACATTCTGACCTCAGGTTATGCTGTTCAGTGCATGGATGTTGGGGATCTGTCTATCTTTTCTAGCTTGTTTGATCTGTAGTAATTCTATCAAAAACTCTCTGATTGCCCACAGATAATTTACACCACATTTACTATCATCATTTTAACTTCAGAGAAAGCCTGTGGAATCTCATGTCTCTCTGGGTACACTAGCCTTTAATGCAGATAGCAACTGCATTTTTGAGCAAAATCTCTCAGTCTTACTCAATCTCTCCTACTTACTGTTCTTTGTTTCACATTACAGTGTAGTCTTAGAGTACACAAACAGGATTTCTCTTGAGTGAGGCTAGGTAAGGAAATGGGCTCCACAGCGTACCTGATGCACTCCAGTGGTCCTTCACTTCATGGGACCAGACTCAATTTAGTGTAAAGTGTCCACCATGTCCTCAGAACTAACTGCCTCATTCTACAAATACACTCCTTTCCAACCACACTAATTGTTAGTAATAGTCTCTGTGTGGATTTTTTTCTAATGGAAAAGAGGGTCTAAAATGCCATTAATAGTTTTCTAATTGATCATATAATCATATTTTAATGGGCTTTAAAGAACACATGATGCATAAGAAATATTTACATTATTTGACATGATCACATATCACAGGAAAAAAAATGAAGCATAATGGGTTACATCAAGTTCTCCCAATTTACAGCAATTCTAAGCTGTAAAAGCTGCTTGGGACACAGTCTCTTCTGAGTAACTTGTGGAGCCTTGGAAACAATTTTTAATTTTTTTTTTCCTTGAAATTCCTTTTTTGGTGAGGTAATTAGACAGAATGAAAAAATGAAAGATTAGTATCAGCTGAAGAGCTTGAGCATATGCTGAGCAAAGTTTAAAACAAATCCTAATATTGTTATAAATTCCAAGATAAGTGAACAGGCATCAGGAGAAGGTACACATGCAAAAAGGACTGTGTCTGCTAGTTTATCTTTGTGAGTGTTTGAAAGTAGATGACAGTATATAAAAACAAAAAAGCCAACACTATCATAAACAAATGCAAAATGAGCTGCAGAGATGAAATGCTGCAGGCTGTCTACCATTAGTGCTTCTTGAAACTCTGCAAATACAGAAAACGCCCTCCCGGTTACTGCTGACTTATCTGCAGTGCATTTCTTAGCGAGACAGCCATCAATACAGCATGGAATTTTCAAAGGGTATTATCCCTGCCTGTGAACTGTAGATGAAACAGTGAGAAAGGGGAGTGAAAAACAGTTTTTTAAACACAATAAGTCTTCTGACAATCTCAAGAATGTTCTAGCTGTAGATCGCTCACCTGCACTGGAACTATACATATTAGAAATCCAGCCATTCACTGGACAGATATTAGCATCAGAATTTACATTCGTTTCCTCACTTACATTTTATTTTTATACTGTTGTTTTTTCCACCTTTCCTGTTGTGCTTCATAGTTTAATATAAAGTGCTTTTTCTACTCATCAGTTGTTGCTCTGAAAGAGGACTGTATGTAAGATTTGTATGCAGAAGTAGGTTCAATAACTGTAAGTTTGTGTTCAGACTGCCTCCCTTCCCAAAAAGATTGCAAGCACCAGGGTACATTTAGGTACCTCCACTATCACAGCAGACTTCCTTTTAAAATTGCCTTGTACCAGTTTGACAGCTGGTATCTCAGCTGGACAGAAGAACACAGTAAGTAGTAGAGACACAAAGATTTAGAAGTCTCACACATTCACCTAGAGACTCCAGCTGCAGGTAGGGGCTCTTACATTCTGTGATGCTACTTGGCATTTTCTTTGAATAGCATCATGTTAATTTAATATTAAAGTCAGTGTAAGTTCTGATACTTACTATGAACAGCCATATCCAAAATTCTTAGGTTTATAATGGGTCAAAATCCTTTTGGTGGGCTTCTCCTGCTGTTACATTTACTCTTAAACTGTCGTATGACACATAAGCTTAACTAGATGTCTTCTTGTGCACTTTAAGTAGTAAGAGCCCCAAACTCAGTTTAATCTTTTCATTTGACCTCTGAGAAAACCTCCAAAAGAGGTCCCAGCTGAGACCTTTCAGTGAATGCAACATCTCTCCAGTAAGGGCTGGACTTCTGCACAAATCTCTGGACAGTTACCCAGGAATTTTTACCAGTTAAGAACTAAAAAAAGAAAGGAGACTGGCTGCAATGTGGCCTAGGAGTTTTGCTGTTGAGCTACATAGAGCCAGGCTTTTCATTAAATTATCGTTAGATGCAAGGACCAATTCTGAATCACTGGCTAAAATGAAGGATGCTTCCAGAACAGCTTTCTTCTTGTGTAGGCTTCACAGTAAATTGGGTCATATTAAACTCCCCTGAAGAGCTTGAAATGAGTACCAGCTAGCAATACGGCTTTTCAAAGTTAATGCAAGCCATTGGGACAACTAACAGAAATGAAATTTTGCTCTTGTAGATGATGAGCTCCTTAAGTGGCTGCTAGACAAACACTCTACCACTCTTCCTTCTAAGAATAATCCCAAGCTATTCCACAAAAAGCTGACTCACTTTATAGAGATTAGTCTTCTAACAAGCTCTGTCTTGAAGATAAGCAGGTTTACTACTTTTAGCCTTTTTAAAAAAAAACAAAAACAAACTTTTGTGTCTTGCACATGCACTAACAGTCCATAGCAAAAACAAGAACATAGGGACATGGGGGTTCTACATGCCTGCATCCCATTTCTAGGAATATCTTTCACTAATCGGGCAGTGGGTCTTAGGCATTTTTGACATTTTTATTGCCTAAATAAATTTTTTTAAGTGTCTGGTCAGAAACAAGTTCATCACAGCTTGATCTGATCAGAAGTGCACCCAGGGAGAAGGACATTTAAGGACACTGCCTATATTATTAAAATTGAGCTGTCAGCTTATTGTCATTTTCCTTGTGTTTTTTAGCTATTTCTTTCTTTTAAAAAGAAAGCCTAGCTTTATTCTGATCTGGTTAATTGTGCAAAATTGACAGCTGAAATATTTTTTTAAACAAAATATGGATTCAGGGCATTGGCAAAGTCCCATCTCCCATTTGGCTGTTCTGAACTTAAAGGTTTTGCAGCAATGGAGGAGAAGCTAGGCAGGAAGCCAAGGAATTAGCCTCAGGCTGTACAGTCTCCTCCAGGAAACAAGCTGTGCTGTAGGACACAATCACACCATCCCCTTCCCTAGTTCAGCCAGTCACCTCCTTATCCTCTGGCATGGCAGGGCTCCAGTAGTTGCTTGCAGATGTCCAAGAAGGTGTCAGCAGGGCTCAGTATGGCTTGATGGAAGTAGTGTTATAAAAGGAAAATATTACCACATCTAGCAGACAGTTTACTCCATGTACAGGTCTCAGTAGGATGGAACACAAGTTTAAAGGACTGAAAATGCCTACTGCTACAGGTCACATAAGAAATAAGCTAAAAGCCAAATAAGTTCTCAGGTCAGCAATGAAAACAGCCTAAAATCTTTGTGACATCTTAACAAAAGAGATGCCAAGAGCTCAAACTGCAAGGTCAACAGTGTTGTGGCCAGTTCAAACAATCAATTTGAACCTCAGGAATGTAAAGAGACAGAAGAATGATGCTCATTGCTATCTGAAGGTCAAAGCATTTACAGGATATAGTGTTCCAGAACCAAACTAGGTCTGTCCCTTACTGTAGCTAGTCACAAAAGGCACTGAGCAATTGGCTTTAGCTCATATTCTAGGTTATGCTGAGAACCTCCTTGCAAAGTTCCTCTGCTTATGTGTTTAGACAAGTTCTCACCTACCAAATGGTGATTTGAAAGAATTTTTATACTTCCAGAGCAAACACATCATCAGTTAGATGATGTATGATCAATTAAGAATTCATGCTGAAGTCTGTCTGCAATTAGGGAAACATTTAAGTCCAAGCTGACAATCATTTCTAAATAGCAACAATTTCCTAAATTCAGTCCTAGAAAGTGATGCCTTGAATTTACCCATACTGTACTGAAATACACAGGAAAAAAAAAAAAAAATTAGGATTGCTAGTGTTTAAATAAGACTTCATTTCTTTTGTTTTCCCTCAAAGGATGACTTTTCAATATGATTTCAGCAAGAATAACTGTTTTATTAAACAAGACAACTGGCATTATTTTCCTTCTCCTTAAGCCCTTCCAGGTTAATTCTTCGAGTACCTACAGTGCAGCTCTTTCCTCCTTTCATCTCTGTAAGTAAAATCTATAAGATTCATTCTATATGTGCTAAAATACTTCAGAAACCTTAAAAGAAAATAATAAGTAGATGGTGTCTGGACAAAAATAAAGATTGTAATTGAAGGCAGAGTGAAGGTAGCAACTCCGCATTTCCCTAAGATAGGAAATAACCAGCTGTATTAAGATAAAAGTTATAACCTTTTGACATAACCAAAAGATATTAAAGATTTTTACAGAAAACTTGCTTAAACATTTGGTTGGTTCAAATGCAGACTTCACAGAGAGAGGCTTTTGCAAAACAAAAGACCTTCTCAAAGGGAAATGCTTAGATTCATTCAGTTATTGTTCCTTCACAAACAAATACCAAAGTCCAAAACACTTCCACTAACAAACAGAAGCTATGACAGTAAGGACTGGGGAAAATCTGTACTGGAAGCCCATACTACTTTGATTTTTCTTTTTAATTTTCATAATCTACTTAAAAACCATCTGATGTTTTTGAACTAGGGCTCAGATTATATAAAAAATGAGGTTTCATTGTAAACTCACTACAAAGCTAGCAATTTGTAAACCTTTAGAACAGCTTTTGAAATCTTGGCCAGGGACATTTGAAACGCAGCTGGTTTTCATCATTTCTCTTGTTTCATGAAGTCATTGGATTGAGAATGACACATTAACTTGGGGTTTATTTATTTATTTATTGAAAGATTGATGAGAGACACAAGGACTAGTTGTATTAGTGAAAACAAACTTACCCGTGCACCCTTCTCCGGAAAACATTTGCATCCAGCGGTACAATCACGGCCCCCACATGGCCCACTGAAAGGCTTCTTCCCACCCTGTTAAAAAAAAAAGAAATAAAAAAAAGAGGAAAACTGAATTTCATACTATTTGTCAGCTGAGGATCTTCAGTTAGAATGCTTTGTTTCAGCACTTTTCACCTATGTTACATTTGTCATGTGAATTTGCTGGGAAATAAGTGGCAAAATATAGTTACATTTTAACTTTTCCATAATTGGTCATTTTCAGAATCACCAAATTGACAGAAAAAGTTGCTTTAGAAATCCTTTGAGGAAAAGTGAATTTACACAAGTTGGTGCTATTCCACAAGGTGGTGCTTTCTAGGGCTACCAAAACCCATAAAACTAGATGATGTTGTGAGATACTCAGTACACTATTAGACTATGATCACAATCACTAATTAGAATTTGTGCCTCAAGCCACCCTGCAAGCCCAATATCTCTACATCAATGACAACCACCCAGAAAAATTTTTGTAATTTTGCCCACTTCTAAGAGCAAGAAGCTGTACCCCATGAGCCACAAGCACAGAGAAATTCCTGGATGAGAGAAGGCAGCATTTTTAACTAAGAACAGATGTGCAAGGAAGACAGTGGGAAACTACTGCCAATTTGGATTTAATCTGAAAATATATTCTGAATTTGCTGCACTAGCACTAGTTATTTCAAGGACAACTACAATATTTATGTAAATCTGAAGTCCCTATATCATGAACTTAATTCAGATTGTGATAGTACATGGAAGTCAACTACAGAAGTTTAGTTCAGATAGTTTGTCCCACTCCCTCCCACACTCAATAGGCTTGAAATACTGGGACATCAAAAGCCCTGCAACACTACTGACAACATTACAACAGTCCTGGAATAAAGTCCAATTTAGCATTGTAATTCAGCCACTCACAAGAACACCCCTGTCTAAGGAAACTGTCTTTCACTGTCAAGTGTGCTCAGGTACACTCCCTAGGTTCTGGAACTCTGAATGGAATAAACATTTAAGC
Organism: Antrostomus carolinensis; assembly: GCF_000700745.2. Taxonomy (NCBI): domain Eukaryota; kingdom Metazoa; phylum Chordata; class Aves; order Caprimulgiformes; family Caprimulgidae; genus Antrostomus; species Antrostomus carolinensis. The sequence goes on from NW_010332051.1 coordinate 98,922, forward strand.
TCCTCATATCAAGGTGACCAAACTAAGTGCTAAAACAAGTTCAGACTGGAACAGAACTTCTCCTTATTAAAAGCATTCACAGAAAATATTTTTAAAGCCTTTAAATTTTCCTGACATCTGTCGGTGAGGAACGTGAAAAATGAAAGGCAATTCATGCAAGTTTCTCCTGTACTTTTGAACTTCTTCGCATCAGCTTTCTCAAAGAGCTAGCCTGTAACTAGTAACAAAGTAGTCTGACATCATTTGATAAGTTTTCTGCTAAAGGTAAATAAAAAACCCCTCTATACACTCTGGTATTTGCACCATTTTGCTAAATTAAACATCTCTGTTTTTAAGGCAGCATAGAATGAACAGATACTAAGGAAAAGCCTTAAATCCAACCTCCCATACTTCCCTAGCCTGAAGGGAGCATTACCTCTTGCTGCAAAATAGTCATAACAACCTTCAAGCAATTCTAAGAGGCATCAAGTATAAAAAAACCCCAAAAAACAAGCAAGTAGTACTTTGGGCAATTTTGTTCAGATGAGACCCCATTAGATACGGGGCTTTTAGCTCATTAACACCCTATGGTAGGATCTAAGACAATACTTGAGGAGAACAGGG